>NC_058413.1:81217319-81326361 GCF_002201575.2 Neomonachus schauinslandi | reverse complement strand
CTTCTTCTTCTTCTTCTTCTTCTTCTTCTTCTTCTTCTTCTTCTTCTCCTCCTCCTCCTCCTCCTCCTCCTTCTCCTTCTCCTCCTTCTCCTCCTTCTTCTTCTCCTTTTTACCTTTACCATGGCTGCGAGATGAGTTGCTGCCCCCTTGACCTGGCCCTGGAATAACTACATGTGGAACCCCAGCACTTGCAGACCTATAGCTCAAAGCTGAGTTCTCCCTGTTGGCCTGCTCATCTGTGAGGACAAATGACTTGTTTTAAGCCACTGAGGTTTTGTGGGTCTCTTTTCACTATGTAGAATCATTATAGCAATAGCTAACTGATGCTCTTGGGGCAATATATCACTCAGTATACCTTCAACTTTTGTGTACAAAAGAATCACTGAGGTTCCTGTGAAAACAGACTCATAGGACCCTAGGAGATTCTGATTTACTAATTTGGGAGGGGGCCCAGGAATCTGCCTTTTCAGTTGGTGCTTCATGGTTCTGCGACAGGCTATTTGCCTCATACACATTGAGTGGGAAGAGTTTGTCTCAGTTCACCAGCAGTGGGGGTGGGGGGGGGTAGGAGTGTGGGAGTGCATTTTCAGGACCAGGACTGCTGGCTCTCAGACTCCAGATATCTTCTCTTCTAGCCCAGCTACGGCAGGGGGTATGTGTGTGCGTGTGTGTGGTGGGGAGATTACAGCAAGTACATTAATATTGCAACCCGGGACCCTCCTCTGTGTGCTATGAATGCTGTAGTTCTAATCTAGCAAATTATCCCAGGAACTTGGTTAATGCTGTGCTCTGAACTGCTCACAGCTGCAGCTTCTTGAAGAGAGCTGCCCCTCCCTACACACACACACACACACACACACACACATGCACATGCGAGATGGCACTTTTCTTTCTGCAAAGATCAAATTGGCCTCCTTGTAGAAGGCTCAAAGCAGCTGTTTATTTGTTGTTTTCATGTTTTCAACTGTTGTGATGAGGTTTGCTTCCTTCTCCTTTAACTGAATTACGTGTCATTTAGCTCTTGAGCACAAGCTGCAGACTGAGCTGGATTCTTCTGCATGTGGGACTTCAAATTCCTTCTCTCTTCTATAACCCAATTAGACCAACACAGCCATCAGGCACTGGGGCCCTATAGCCCCTCACACACACAAAAAAGACCAGAGGCACATGCGGTTCCTTTGGTCAAGCTTGATGTTCTCCCTCATCTTAACTCCCTGGGAGTGCAGCTCTGGATCAAGGACCAGGTGGAAAGTGGGGGTCACCCAGAGGAGTGTATCCTCCCTCCTGCACTTGTCCTGATGTCCACATTCCATGAGCATTCAGGAATGCAGGAACCCAGATCTCATTTACCTTTGTTCACGGGTCCATTGGGTGCATTTCATTGGCACATGTTAGCTGAGTTGAGTATAAGGGAAAGAGAATGGTAACAAATTTGCTTGCAAGAGAGCCTGTGAGCACACGGAGGTGACTGGAGGGAGTGGATGGACCAAATGTTTTTCAGAAACTTCCTTTTATCTCTTGGGACCCAAGTTCTATCAACACTGACCTTGAAGGGGCCAGAGAAGCTCACCATTAGCCAAATGTCGCTTCCATTTTCCTGCTGTTGAGCCCTGGCCTCCACCCCTACCATTTAGTCCTGCTCCTGTCTCCAAGCAAGAGATACCTAACCCATCTCCATCATGCTGTAGTGTCTAGAGGAATCGTTATTACCTTTATAAGTGATTAGCTTGCTGTGTGACTTCTAGCACTCACTTCCCTTCTTGGGGCTTGAGTCTTTTTAACCTTGAAATGGGATGGTTGGTCTAGATGAGCTGGGTCTAAGAATATTCCTAATTCTAAATGTCTTTGATGGCATGTATGGCTATGTCTAAACTAAGTACTTCTTAGTAATTCTGCAGCAAATTAGTCTGATATAGTCAGTTTAGCATCACAATGATAAAGAACCCTGATCCGGGCGCCTGGGTGGCTCAGTTGGTTAAGCGACTGCCTTCGGCTCAGGTCATGATCCTGGAGTCCCGGGATCGAGTCCCGCATCGGGCTCCCTGCTCGGCAGGGAGTCTGCTTCTCCCTCTGACCCTCCTCCCTCTCATGCTCTCTGTCTCTCATTCTCTCTGTCTCAAATAAATAAATAAAATCTTTAAAAAAAAAAAAGAACCCTGATCCTCAGGTAAAGGAGGCATGGTGATGGGCTTGACAATATTCAAAAGGAACTGGGCAGACTCTAGAACCGAGGTCTCCTAGACCTGAGGCTTTTACTTGAGAGCAAGTACATCTGGGAATGGTGAGGTCAAGATATGGGGCAGTGCAGGGCAGTGCAGGGCAGCAAATAGAGCAGGTTTTAGCCGCAGAGAAGCCAGCCAGATGGCTCACAAAGGCAATGCAAAGTTGAGGTAGGCTAAAAGCCTGGCAGGTAGGGGAGCTTGGCACAGAGGAGCCCAGGAGAAGGTCAGGCTATCAGACACTGATACAGAAAGGTCTGATGGCTGTAGAAAGGGACCTCCTGTATGGACTGAAGTTTCTAGTCCATACAAAGGTTGGGAGTACCGACTCTAGAGGAAAGCAACTGCTGAGCAGGGAACAGACAGGAATGTACCTAGGAGACTGAGGCTTGAACTGCTGCTGAGCATACAATACACAGGGCCCACAAGTACTAATACACCCCTACCCAAGCCGGCTTGTTGGGTGTAAGTATCTTTAGCTGAGGGACACACTCCAAGTGAGGGGAGGACCAAGCTCGCCTTCCCTTTCCTGGATGTCTATCAGGGTAGGGTCATACTCGTCCCTGCCCTCCCTTGCACCTGGCATATCAGTAGGGACAGTGGAGTGCCCAGCTAGAAGCCAGGAGCCTGGAGGGCTTATAAACCAATGATGGCTCTGTTCTGGAGGACTCACTGTTCCTCAGCCCCTCCCAAGTAAATTGCAGCTCTTCACAGCAGGATTAACTGATGCTTTTAATAACAATGCAAGAAGATTATATATTTTTTCTTCCCAATTAAACCTCTATAAAGAAAAACACCAAAAACAGAGTTCTGAACAAAGGAATGCTATTTCTTAGAAGCAGCAAGCCAGTGTTCTTTCCTTCCAGTAGGAAGGGAAGGAGATCTGCCCCCAGGAAGGCTTGCCCATCTGCTTCCATGTGTCAGATCGACCTTTCAAGGAAGCAGTTTCTTTTTAGTCAACAGATGAGGAAACCAAATGTCAGAGAGGCTAAAGCACTTGCTCAAGGGCACATAGCTATAGCAGGAGAATGATAACACCCAAGTCTTTCTTTCTTTTTTTTTTTAAGATTTTATTTATTTATTTGACAGAGAGATGGAGAGAGGGCACAAGTAGGCAGAGTGGCAGGCAGAGGGAGAGGGAGAAGCAGGCTCTCCGCTGAGCAGGGAGCCGGACGTGGGGCTCGATCCCAGGACCCCAGGATCATGACCTGAGCCGAAGGCAGCCGCTTAACTGACTGAGCTACCCAGGCGCCCCAACACCCAAGTCTTTCTGGTCCAAGCTGTCTGGCTCTGTGGGGAAAATGTTACCTGACATCCTGGTCCTTTCATTCCACCTCCTTCTGCAAGGATGTCCCCTCATGGGGCTGCCCACGATACTGACTTTAGCCAGGCTCTGCTCTGTTCTCCAGGTCCACTGAGGATACCGGATCTGGAACAGGAGCCAGAAATATTCTTAGAGATCATCCAGTCCAGTGGTGTACATACTTGATTCTTCCAAACAAAACTGTATGAAATGCTCCACTATTTAAAACAGGTAAAAGATGGCCTCCAACTGATGAATGGATAAAGAAGATGTGGTACATATATACAAGGGAATATTACTCAGCCACCAGAAAGGATGGATACCCACCATTTACATTGACATGGATGGAACTGGAGGGGATTATGCTAAGTTAAATAAGTCAAGCAGAGGAAGACAATTATCATATGATTTCACTCATGTGTGGAACATAAGGAATAGAGTAGAGGACCACAGGGGAAGGGAAGGAAAACTGAATGGGAAGAAACCAGAGAGGGAGACAAACCATAACAGACTATGGACTCCAGGAAACAAACTGAAGGTTACAGAAGGGAGGGGGGTAGGGGGATGGGATAACTGGGTGATGGGTATTAAGGAGGGCACGTGTTGTGAAGAGCACTGGGTGTTATATGCAACTAATGAATTGTTGAACACTACAACAAAAACTTATGATGTACTATATGTTGGTTAACTGAACATAATAATAATAAAAAAAGAAATAGTATATATATATACCTTCCCCAAAAAAGTTAACTGTTAACAATAATTTCCAAAAACCATCTTTCTCATCATAAACCTTCCATGATTTCCCAACCTTATAGAATTGAAAGTTCAAATTGTTAAAAAAAAAAAAAAAGTAACAGAATTGAAAAAGTTAAAAAAAAAACAGTTAAAAAAGTTGCTGTTTCTGCTTCAGGAAGGTGAAGCCATGTGAGCTGGGGGAGTGAGATGGGGTTGGGTGGGTGCAGGGCTTGGAGAACCTCCACGGTGTTCCAAGTATCTCAGGGGAGCTCCAGATGTTGGAAACCATTGACTGACCCAATGCACCCATTTTCTAGATTTGGAAATTGAGGCTCCAGGTGATTTGCCCAACATCACAGAGTGTCTGAGAGCTCTGAATAGGACCCAGGTCTCTCTGTCCTTCAGTGGGTCAAATTAATATGTCTGGCCAAGCGAGATGGGATCTGAGGAAATTTCTTCTCTCTGCAGGGAAATTTCTTCTCCCTGGACATTAGGAAGGGGAATCTATAGCCCTTCATGACCTCTCCTTCAGGATCGCGTGGGCGCCAGAATCAGCTGTCAGTGCATTAACCTGCAAAGTACTTTATTAGTTTTGCTTAGGATGGGTTCGTCACATCCCAACCCAAAGCATAATGAAGTTAATTCACCTCCTCCTCCAAGAAGCTTTTTTTCTGGTAGTTCTGGGTACTGGGTTTTATAACTATTGACTTCTAATGATTATATTCACTTCAGTAATTAGACTCCTTAAATGGGTCACCATATGCTATTTAATTTTCATCTTAATTTTCTAGATTTTTGGCTTAGAAAATATGGTCGCTATAGGTAGAACTCAAAATTTAGGGGTCTCTTGGGAAAAGCAGGCCTTCTGCTCCCATTGTAGGGTGGTATTTCTGGGTCAGAGGGGTGTTTCACCGCCGAAGTGCCCACTTTCCTGGCAGTCCCTCTCCTTCTTAGTGCCCATAAGCTTCCCTCATGCTCACTGCCCCTGCTCCCCAAAGCTAACTGTTAGGCAGCTCTAGGTCCTCAGTGCATGGACTTTTGGTGGAATTCAGGTCTGTTTAAATTTGTCTTTTGCTGAGTGCCTATTATGAGCCATGCACTGGAGACACAAACATGAATAAGATGTAGTCTGCCCTGGAGAAGCTTACACTCCCGGGAATGAAATTAGATAAACAGTATGATGTGGTAGGTTCTGGGCACTTCAAACAGAGCCTTGAAGGGGGATGAGGAGTCCTAGGGGAGAGGGACTGGGAGAAGGCATTCCACACATGGGGATGTGCAGATGCCCAGTGACCTGAGGGACATATCATCTACATTAATTTTTCTCAGAGAGTCAGGGAGTGTATCTGAATCCTCTGATCCTATTTTCTTGGAAAATAATGTTGCAGTGAAGGAAAACCATTGTAGGAGAGTCCCGTGGTTCTAGCCCAGAGGCAGCTGTCCAGCTGTGAGAGCAAAGCCAAGCCAGAAAATAGCTCATCTTCTGGCTGCCCAGCACTGGAGAACACCCCTGGGGAAGGTTAACACGGCAACATCATCATTAGCTTCAGCAGGCAGAAGGCTCCTCTCAGAGATGCAGGCTGCCTGCTGGATGTGTCTAATGATGGGAATTGAGCACTAATTACCATGAAGCAACCCTGTGTGCAGCCACGCATCAACTGCACACTCAGTGGGGTCATTAGAGACGTGCCCTTCTCCATTCTTTAAAAACCGGAGTCTTACCTTACCTTTTCAAGGCACTTTTTGGTAAAGAACATTCACATCTGTCTACTGATCTCCAGTCTGCTGTGTGCATCATCATTCCCATTTCACTGGTGAGGAAGGGAAGCTTGAGCAGAGGATCCAATTTACATTGTGAAGCGGGGGGAGCTGGTATGTGAAATGTTTTTGACCACATTTCTTTCTAATTTATCTCTGCTTCTGGGTTGATAAAGAGGAAAGGAAGAGAGTAACATTTATTGATTACCTCTCCTGTGTAAGGCACTTTACCAATGCTAACTCATTTAATGAATAATACCCATTTTATAGGTGAAGAGACAGAGGCTCAAAGAAGTTAAACAATATACCCAATGCTGTACAGCTGCTGAGTGGTTAGCTCAGATTTGGCTTCAGATCCAACTTCACTGTATCATTACTCTTCCTATGATGTCCCCAGATACTTCTAGCCCTGGAACAGGGCTGTGTTCCTTATCAATTGCTCCTCTGTGTGATTCAGGCACTATGAATACTGTGGGTTCAGGCACTGTTAGCTCACTTAGGTCTGTACAATAGAGCTTTGCAGAGGAGTCAGCTATTTTATCTATTTATTTTAGCCAGGGCTATACTTGATGGGCCTCTGCAAAGCCTCGTCTGTTTGGGTTGATGGGTGTTTCAGAATTAGAACTCACCTCTGCAGCAGTGAGGACCTGGGGAATGGGTCCTTCCCCTAGAGGTCACTAGAAGTCACTGGGGATCTGACTGTACACTTTGTAGAAGTATGAAGTCTTATCCTGAAGACCTTGAGCCCACTACAGTGTCCATGGCACTCAGCACTCTCTGCCTACTGCTGTCCCCTGTGCCCGCTCCTCTCAGAACCTCCCAAGCCTGTCACTTTGGCCGTGGCCCCCATGCTGGTCCCATTTCATTGGTCATGGAGGGAAGGAGACTGACCAGATCACTGTTATCCAGTCTTGATCCTCTGACTCCTGTCCCCATACCCTGCCTCAGCATGGGGACAAACACCCTAGGAATCCAGTCCAATGCCTTTTTGATTGTAAAGGTCACAGATAATAATGCTGAAGTTAAACCGTGTTTTGTATAGTTGGAGTTAGGGACCAATGAATGGGATCTTCCAAATTTTTCTAATCAGTAAACAAATGTAGGTACAGTAGTTTGCAAGTTGGCTGGTAGAAGCTCAGAGAAGAAAAAGAATTTCAACACTATCTAATCCAACCTATTCACTTCACAGATGCAAAAACCAAGCCCAGAGAGGGGAAGTGATGTCCTGGTTATGCAGCTGGTAAGCAGCAGAACTAAGAATAGGATTCATGTTTACGAGTGCTTTTTTTAAAAAAAAAAATTTGTAATTATGCCATGATGTTGCTACTTTCTGCATCCTATTTCTTATCTTCATTTTGGCCCAAATTACCAAATTATTTCAGATCAAAATGTTCATTTGGGCTGTAAATTAGCTGAATAATTGCTGTATGGATCTCATACCAATAGCTCTTTCAGAGAGCCCTCCACACCAGGATGGGCATAGCTCTGCCCTGTGCCCTCTGCCTCCAGGGGAGGGAGCCCTGCCAGGAAGCCTGGGTGCTCCCTAGAGTTGTGGCACACCCCACGGCCTGCCCTCATGCCCCACCCAAACAAATAAAAAAGGAAAATGGGAAGCCTGGACATCATAAATATATCAATTCTTCCCATATTAACTTATAGGTTTCATTTTTCCTCAAACTCCGAGTTTTTTCATGGGGTGAGGAAGACTTGACAAAATAATTTTTAAGTTCATTTGAAAAAATATACAGGTGAAAATAGCTAAGAATTATGACAGAGAAGTTGAGTGAGGGTGTTTGTTTTACCATATATTAGCACATATTATAAATCATCACTAACTAAGACTGTGTAGTAGTTAAGGAAGAAGAGAGAGATTTAGAGCACAGGATAACCCAGGTAAGGGCCCTTAATACAATATAGGAAGTATGACATCTCAGTACGGGAAAGGGTGAGTGATTGAACACTGTTGGAAAAAAATGGCTTGTTCTTTGGGAAAAGTAAGCAGCTAAGAATTTCACTTTATACTGTATATCAAAAGAGATCTATGTTAAGAGGAGAAAATAAAAAAAAAAGAGGAGAAAATCAAACCATATTGAAATTAGAAGAAAGTTTAAGTCCATGCTTGCCTCTAAATGAAAAAGGGTATTCTAGGCATAAAAGTGATGAAATAAATAACAATGGATTTGATTACATTTAAAAAAAACTCTATGTATCAAAAGTATTTGGCAATGAAAAGGCAAATGTAATGGAAAAAGTTAAAGCTATCAAAAACAAAGTATAATTGACCTGAAGAGCTCATGCCTATATTAGTAAGAAAAATCCTAAGACCCCTCCCTGTAGGAAGATGGGCAAAAATCATTCATGGAAGGGTCAAAATAACAATGCCTAAGAAACATTTTAAAAATGTTAACTCTTCCTAGGAGTCAAATAAATGCACACTGACATAAATGAGATACTGTTTTCACCAACTACCTTTACAGAGATTTAAAAGGTAGACTTTGGATGTGCTGCAATGAGTTGAGGACACACTAACATCATTCTCTTATGCTGGCTGCCGAAAGAAGCATAGCCGGCTCTGCGTTTACGAGATAGTGTGGACACACGTATTAAAAGCCTTTATATATGTCCAAACAATCTGAGTAAATACTTCTCCTTTGTGTTTGAGATTCACCCACAAGGATGTTTATCCCAGTGTTGTTTAGTACAATAGCAACCCAAATGTTCATTTCTTCTTTAAATCATTTATTCAATAAATTTCAAGATCGGTAAGGTTCTAAATACTATATTTGATGTTGGGGACATGTTGGTGAATAGAAAGGACATGGCTCCTGTACTTTGTGACTTACCATTTAGTGGGGGAGGCAAGAAGCAAATGAGACAAATGAGACTGTTCATCAGCACAAGAAAAAACATTTTAACATGTGAAGTGATGGATGTTGTATAAACTTACCGTGGCGATAATTTCACAATATACCCATGCACCAAATCACTAGGTGGTACACCTAAAACTAGTACAATTTATATGTCAATTATATCTCAATAAAACTGCAAGAAAAAAAAAAGAAAAACAGAATTGTTTAACAATTATGGTATAATTATAGTATATCCTTACGACAAAATATTATGTTACCATTAAATATAAAGAATGACTTCCACCCATCCAACAAATATTTATTAAATACCTAATATGTATCAGGAACTATACGAGGCATAAATTATCAAAACAGACACAGTTCTTGCCGTCATGGCCCTCACATAACAAGGCAATTCTCATAAGAAGTCAGGACTGAAATAGCCCACAAGAGAGACCATTACCTGAGGTGAGAGTGGTCGGAGAAGTCTTCCTGGAAGAAATGCCATCTAAGCTGGGATTCCAAGAATGAGCCAGTCAAGAGATCTGCAGACAGTTGTGTTACAAAGAGATGTTGGGAAGTGCTTAAGAAAATGGATACACAACTGTACATATAACATGACATTGGCAGTATAAAATCTGTAAAAACATACTAGGAGGAAACTTACTAAACTGTTAGCCGTGGCTGTGGGATCATATATGATCTTCATATCCTGCCTTATTCCTCTCTTTGGAAGTCAGGCTGCAGAGTTTTAAACTCTGCTTACTCCTCCCAGGTCTCCCCCAAGTAGCTGCTGGTGAGTCCTCAGGCTTGGCCACCAGCGGCTGGCTGCCGTAGCACCAAGGACAGGAGGTGGCCATCTGGGCTCCCAGGGCTTCAAGAGAAATGGTGATCTCGTAAAGAAAGTGCCCAGAGCAATAAGGGAAGAGGGGAGCTCTTACCACCCACAGAGAGAAAGCGGAAAATTGTATTTTCAAGATAAATTGTGTTCAGGAGACCTTGATGTTTCCATTTTGCTTTTGATAGAAAAACCTCTTTCTGTGTAACGAGCAGCAAATGCTCCGCATGGTGTGAGTGATGTTGGAGGAAGGGTGCTTGTCTTCTGAGTGGCTGAGGGGCAAGGGGCACACCCCCAAGAGTAGGCTGAGCAGGCCTTGGAGACCGTGGTTGGCCTGCCTTCTGTGCGCCTATCCCAGTTTGCCAGACATCACAGCACCGTATCTCTAGGATCTTCTGCTTCTGAGTGGGGAAAATGCTCCTCTCCTCAAGCCACTCCCTTGGATTTCACATTTCACCCCTGCCACGTCGACGAACAAGCTCCTGACTCGGTGGCCATGGGTTCCAGATGTCCTGATATCTGGTCCTCGTTGACCTTACTCTCTATGTGGAATGAGCTCCCCTTTCTCTAGCTGTTCAAGCAAAGCCTGCTTGTTTTGTAAGATCCTGTTAAAAACTTCACTCTCTGTATAGTCTTTCCTGACCACCCCAATTCAAATGGGCATTTTTCTCTAACTTGTCTGGCATTTACTGTCAGAGACACTCATTTGACATTTATCACATTCTGCCCCTTATTGCCCGTTATTTGTTACTGTGCTTGCCACTCCCCTCTCCAATGTGTAATGCTGTTCCCTTTACTTAGAAGGTGATCGTTCTCTTTGCCAGCTACAGAACTCCTACTGAACGGCTCCCAGGCCCAGCTCAAAACTCACCACCGCCCTGGGCTTCCTCTCTGTTTCTTTGTGAATCAGAATTCATTTTTATCCAACAGAATGCATTCCTCGTAAGGCTAGAAAGTGTATCTGGCTTATCCTAGCATTTCCTGAGGTGCCCCCCTGAGAGCTGGGGCCTCACGGGTGATGAAATTAAATGCTGAGTCAGTGAGCGAATGAATGGAAATGAGTGAGTGCTTTTTGAGGGCTGTTTTCAGCGTGTTAAAGGTTATGGGTTGGCCGTGGTCTGCTTTTGTTTATATTGCGCAGGAAGTACTATGCACAGAACAGGTGCTTAATGAATACGAAATGTTTATTAATTGCAATATATATATATCAATAACTTTAGTGTTGACGTCAATACTGCCATCCCTGACAGAAGTCTGTCAGAATGATGTAGGTGTTTGATCCCTTTCCCTCTCTTGAAGGAGGACTTCCTTCTGAAGCTGTTCCTGATCATAGAGGAAGACCCTTGCAGTCCCCAAAGAGGACAGCCGGATTTAAATCCAACCCTTGTCTGCATCTGGCGGAGGGTCCTCTGACTAGGGTCCAACTGCTGTCCCCAGGCGAGGTGCTCTTACAAAGCTCCCCCACGGGAAATATGACTTCCACGCAGGTCCGTCATGCCCTGTGAGGGCCTCGGGTGGCAGGAGCAGATGTCTGGGTCTGCTTCCTGTCTGCCTGCCTGCCTAAGGACACATTCAACTGTGGACAGGACTAGGATTGGGATCAAAATGCCCGAACAATCCTGGGGGGCATAGAACTGGTTAACTGGCTGGAAATCCCCACTTACTACTCTGACTTGCCCATTAAGACAGGGGTCTGAGCTCTGGGCCTGCTATCAACCTAACTGGCTTATTCAGACACTTTTCAGAGCCATCAGCTCTTCCCTCCCTTCTCCCGTGGATCATCTTAGTGAGAGGAGATGTCTGTGCCCCACGGCAGTTTTATGAAGCATCTCCGCAAAGAGAAAAGAAAAATAAAACAAAACCCCCAAAACTCTAGCTCAGCAGAGTCATGCTGTCTGGCTGGCTGTATTTATCCTGAGAGTTTCTGTCCCTTGTTTTTTTCCCCCCTGAGTAGAGATGTTCTTTTGGTCCCAGCAGCTCTGAGAGAGAAGGTGGCACAGAGATAATTATTTTTTAAAGTTGCTGAGGCATCATAGCCGTTGGAGAGCCCCGCCTCTGTGAGAGAGCAGATCCTGCAGGGAGAGAGTCTCCCAGGCTTTCCCTTCTATCCTCGGTGTGAGGGGCCTCGGCCGGGTGCCAGGTCACAGGCACAGGTCCCAGCCCCGAGGCCACTGTTGAGACCCCACCAGCCCTGGCTCTAAGAAGAGCCCTGATGCCATGGGTTTGGGTCATGTTGTTCTGGCAGAAATCTTTGTCGGGTGACTGAGTTGTAGAAGACCCGGGGGTAGATCCAGGGCTACTCAGAGAAGGAGATAGGGGACAGGGATGAGGAGAGAGCTGGCAACAGCCGTCACCACTGTTGGAAACACACAGAAGAGAGACAGATGGCGATGCTTCAGACTCCTTAAGGAAGCAAAGCCAGGTGGGGTGGGAATAGAAATTTGGTTTCTCAACCCACGCATCTCCTCCTTCTTTCAAATCTACCCTTGTGGAGGAAGAAATGGGTGGCATAATGTCCATTTGGGGTCAGGTAAAATTCTGGCAAGTGCAGACGGAACATAGATCCCCATTCCTTTTTGGGTATGCCAGGTTGACTCCTGAGCCAGGTTTATGGTAAGGGGGCTGACGCTCCCCCACCCCTTCTAGGCACCTGGCTAGAAAGCCCACCCCAGGGTGAACAGAAGTCTGCAGGTTGTATCATACTTCTGAGGCGGTGCTAACTCTTCTGGATCCGTTTCGCTGGGGCACCCCTCTCTTTATTCCTGGGCCCATCCCCTCCCCACAGGCTTTCAGAGTCACACAGATCTGAGTGAGAGTGTGGGCTTGCCCCTTATTTCCTGGGCCACTCAATTAAACCTCCCTGAGCTTCTGTTTCCTTGCGCATGAAATGAGAGTAGTTTGAGAGTCTAGTCAGGTAATTTGGGTGAAGCCCCTTGCAGTCTCTGTCCCTTGTGGTCATTCTTCCCAGAGGGGTGCAGAGTGTCCTCCTAGAGCACTGAGGTCACTGGCTGGGTGCCCTCACCCCTGCACCCACTGGTTCTGGGGAAGCCAGTGTGGCATTTGGAGTGGCTTTTCTATCTCCTACATTCAGAACTATCTCTGTGATTTGGGGAGGACACAGAACACAGAACCGCACCTTTGGTGACTGGGGCTAGATGGGCTCTGGGCTGTGAGCCCCGATAAGGAGCAGTGTCTCCATAGTCACACCCCAGCCAGGGTCAGGGGACTTCCCGGATGCATTTGGGTTGGGAGGTCCAGACTCTGCAGTCCCAGGAATTTAAAGTTTTGGCTCTCTGAGAGCCAGTGCTCTGGGTAACAGTAGCTTCTTAAATCACCCAGAGGTAAGAAAGACTCCATCTAATCTCTGCATTTTCCCTGAGGCTTTTGTGGCTCTTTGCTGAAGCACCAAAGCCGCATTAGTGAGCACCAAAGCTGCTTTACAATGGTCAGTGACTTCGGAGGTCTACTCTCTGCTGGAGCCTCCTATTTTGGGAATTGTGGGTGGAAGGGGCATATTGGAAGCTTCAGGAAAAACTCCTGATGAGACTATATGCTTCTGGCCTCTACACTCCAATCATCAGATTAGACAGCTCATATTCATGACCTGAGAACTAACTGAAAGATGCACAGTTTTGTGGATGGGTCCTAACAGTGATGGCCTTTCTGTCCTCCAAGTCCTCATAAACCTGGGTGAACCTCAAGATCCAGCTTGTTAGGCCCAGTGAGGAAATATTTAGCCCTCACAATCCAGACATGAGTGACCACCCACCGGCTTCACCTCTGGTTGGTTTCGGGCAGAGTGGCCCTCCCATGCCTGCCAGCACCCCTCCCAGCTTTTATGGTTTGCCACAGGGATTACTCTGGTTTCTCTTTCTAAGCGGGAAGTAGCGGGGGTGATGGTGGATTCGTCTGCCCTGAAGATGAATTTAAGGAAAGAATGAGAAAGAAACGAGAGAAAGAAATAGACCTTGTAGGCAGGCCCCATCACAATCCACAAAAGGAAAAAAGACCTAGGGTCTGAGCACAGGTGATAAAGTTGCCCAGAGAGGGCAGGTACCAGCCCTGTTCTTGTCACCGCTGATCTTCTCACTCCTGGGCAGGGAATGGCCCCATCATGAAAAGGATTATTTCTGTGTTAGTGCATCACCTGGAGGGATCACCTCTACAGAGCTGATGGGTGGGCTGTCCCCCAGCGGTGGTGGACTGGGCTGGTTTTGTCCTTTGCGGGGAGCCTGTGTCTGCTGGAACTCGCAGCACACAGTGATTCTTGGTTCGCTTGTTACTCCCCCGACAGACCTCCCTTTGGCTACCTTTATCTTCCTGTCTGCTGGGGTGGGGAGCCTGGAGGACTTCTCACTGCCTTTCTTTTTTCCACGCATATTCCCACAGAGGGTTCATCCCCTTCCCTGCAATTTCAGACTCCTTTCCTTAGCACAAAGCCTGAGGCTCAGAGTATGCCCACAAGGTGTCAATGAGGTGTGAACTCTCCCCTCAAACTGAAGGCAGACACAGACTCTTCCTTCTCTCCCAAGTTGCAGGCTGGCCTGTACCTGCAACTCATCACATTAAAAATAAAACCCATTATCTTCCAACTTTCTTATTGGTTTCTGGCATCTCCCTTCCCCTGGTCACTTCTCAAGCCCTAGAGTCAGCAGTGAACCCCACTGCCCCTCACCCATGTCCATCCAGTCTCTGTGACCTGTTGACTCTTCCTTCTTGCTTTCTGCCCACCTCCTTCCTGCCAGATCCACAGCCCTGACTCAGGCCCTCTGGCCACACCTCCAGGCCCTGGGCAATAATCTCTGCCTGGGCTCCCTGCAGACTGCAGGCAGATTAATTGTCCCAAGGCTCTACTTTGATGATATCACTTTTATAGACACATAAAAAGAAGCATTTAGGCAGTCAGTCATGTTAAATCTTAACCATCTTTACAGATTTTTTTTAGTGCAGCCCATCAAAACTGTCACCAGCCCTGAAGGTCCCACATTTACAGTGTCCATGATAGTCTCTCCTATGGTGGGAGAAAGCAGGCACCTGGAGATGCAGGGCACCGGGCTGGCATGGTGGAAGATGTTCTCTCCCGGGTCTGATCTCACACGGCCGCTGCTGGCTCTGACCTACATCTAGGTCCATTTCCTCCTGGGTACCACCTGGAGCCTGCTTATTTTACTCAAGAGGGATAAGTAATCACTCCCTCTGGACACCATCAGCACTTGTCTGCAAGAGGCAATATATCACAGCAGTTAAAAATGTGTCAGGTATTAATCTTTCAGTTGCTCGAGGGGGGAGGCCTGGAGGTCCTAGGGAGGTGCTAGAGTGGGCAGAGGGGAAAGGCTTCAGCCGCAGCTATAATCAGCCAGTATGAGCAGTTATGTCACTCGGTGATAGGGAATAGAAGAAAACGGGAAACAGGACCCACAGTCTTCACTTGTGGGGTTGGGCAGTGGGTGATTGTTTTCTGTTAAAGTTGATACTGCTATACCACAGACAGTAATAATCAAAAAGACACTACTTCTGAAGAAATAAAGGCACTGGGAATAAAAACAACGTGGTGGGTTCTGGAGCCAGACTTCCCGAGTTCAAAATCTAGCTCCCACACTTACTGGCTATGTGACTTCGGCCCAGTCACTTACCTTCTCTGGGCCTCAGTTTTCTTGTTTGTAAATGGATATAAAATGGTATCTAGTACATGGAGCTGGTTTGAATAAGTGCCTTAGGACCTGAAAAGTGCTTAGATAGTGCTTGGGTACAGTGAAGGTTCCAGACTGATGAGTGGTTAGTGGTATGGTGGTGTTGTGGGCATACTGATGTTGGAGTAGGTGGTTTGGGTTAGAATGCTAACCAACTGAACCTCTGGTTTGCCTTGTAAACTTGCCTTCTGCACTTTGCTGGCATGAGTCTGCTGTCCTAGGCAGAGGGGTCTGTAGGTTGTCCTCCTGACATACCACATCTGTGCCTTGCCTGTGCACACGGCATGCCTCTCCTTCTACCCACTGGAGTGTCTTGACAAGTCCTGATTATCCAGCAAAACCAACCTCATCTCCATTCCCCTCAGGAAGCCTTTCTCTGACTGCTGCAGCTCACCGTGGCCTCTGCATCCTCTGGGCCCCAAGGACTTACTCTTCCAGCTGTCTACTTGGCACTTCCTACGTGGCTCCCAGAGTTGTATATGTATCCATGTGAGTGGGACTTGTTTTCCCAACAACTTTGTCTATGTACTTACTCTTCAGTACACAGGTTCTACTTAAATTCCGCTTCGATCTAAGTGTGCATGATCCTAAGTACTGCAGGAATTGTCTAAATAGGGCTAATTCACTCCCAAAGCCTTGTGCTTGCTGCCTGGTGGCCAGTGGGGACTATGGGACCAAGAATGCACTGGTCCATGTGGGGCATTGACCACAAGCTTGATATTGGCTCTGCCTTTTTCTCTCACTAGTGCCCCCCCCAAAGCAATCTATTTATGGTAGAATCAGAATGAGCAGAGTCCAGCAGGCTCTTCTGCCCCCTCACCCTCCTGAGATAGGGAAGAAGAAGGCTCCCTGAGTAGTCCATGTAGTGGGGGAAATGTGAACAGTTGACTTGGATGACAGCCTTCCTTGGCTGTAACAGAGGCAAGGCACTGCAGAAGCACATGTGTCTCCAGGTCTGGACTTAGCCTCAGGGCTTCCAAAGGCAATGGCAGACCAATCTGGAGTGTCCTTACCTTTGAGGGGTCATTGAGAGGTGGCCAGGTCTGCTGTGCACTGCACCCTCGGCCCATGCAACCAGCTTGCTTTCTATGCCATTAAATAATTAAGTTGGTACTACAAAAAAGCTTTAGTATTACGAAAAGTCCTCAATTAATTGCTTTCATTTTAGCTGTGTGTTGCATCTCCAAGAGGAGATAAGAAAGAGGAATGTAGGTTTTGAAGCCAAGAGGAGAGATGCCCTCATAAAAGGTGACAAATGTCCCTCTCATCCATTTGGGTCTACTCAGTTACACAAGCGCAGTGGGTGGCAGCCACCACCAGTCCCAGGCTCTGGCTGTCTTCCATGGCTCCTGGTGAGCTGGGGCAAGAGATGTGGGGATCCAGCTTCTTGCTGTTGGGTGGCCATGTGACCGATGAGCTCTGATTGGCTGACCCAGTTCTGTGACAGGCGGCAGCAATATTGGGTTGCTTTATGGTACTCCTGTTGGAAAAACCTTCTGAGTCATCACACACCTTCTTTCTGGGCCTTGTGAAGGAGGCCAGCTATTTACTGCAGGTGGCTGTCAGGGCTGAGGACATGCATGGTATCTTGTGATGTTATCACATATACGAGATGATGAGGTGAGGAATAAACTCATGATATTTTATACTTGCCTGAATTAGTGCCTGCCTCACCATGTTGTTATTTGGTTTTGTATCAACCTCCCCCACTAGATGTCCTATTCTGTGAGGGCAGAGACCTTCCTTCATCTCTGTTTCCTGCCTAGAGCACAAAGCCCAGGGTCCTCTCCCACCAGATGGGCTGGTCCATGGATCATGATGTGGACGATGCCTCCTGGAGTTGTGTGATCCAGTGGCCCTGACAGTAGGTGTTTAAGAGATTATTTTGAATGAATAATGAGATTCCACGGATGTTTATTGAGTGTTCATTGAGTTTTGGGGACAATTGGGTGCCCTGGGGTTATGGTTAGACCAAGAGAGACAAAATCTCCTTCATTGAACTCATTAATGAGGGAAGATGACTGTAAACAAGTGAGAAAGGGAAATCTATAGCATCGTGGAATGATAAGGGTAAAGAAGAACAATAAGCAGTGGGATAACAAACACCAGGGCAGCAGTGAGGAGGGATGGAGTGTCAATGTTAAAAAGAGTGGTGAGGGAAGTCCTCACTGAGAAGGTGATATTGAGGCAAAGACTTGAAGGAGAGGCTATTACCATGTGCATGTGTGAGAGAGAGCTTTCTACGCAGAGGCCCTGAAGTGAGCGCAGACCTGGCATGCTTAAGGAATCCCGAGGAGGCTCATGTGGCTGGAACCAAGTGAGCAAGAGAGAGTAGTAGATGTTGACATCAAAGAGGTAACTGGGGACCTGATTGTGCAGGCATTGTCAGAGCATTAGCTTTTTTTTTTTTTTTTTTTTAATAGGAGGCCACTGGCTAGCTTTGAGCCTCCAGAGCCACATAATGGTAGGCAACAGTGGCCCCCAATGATGCCCACATTCTAATTCCTGGGCCCTGAGAATGTGTGCAGTTGACCAAATTAAGGATCTTGAGATAGGGAGATAATCTCAGATTATCTGGGTGGGCCCAGTGTGATCATAAAGATCCTTGTAAGAGGAGGCAGGAGAGTCAGAGAGAGAGGAGATACGATGACAGAAGCAGGGTCCGAGAGTCACAGAGAGATCTGAAGATGAAGGATGGAGCCACCAGTCAAGAAATGAGGGCACCTCTAGAAACTGGAAAAGGCAGGGAAACAGATTCTCCCGTAGTGCCTCCAGAAGGGAACACAGCTCCACTGACCCGCTTTGGCCTCCTGGCCTCCTGAATATTTGTTATAAGAAATGTATGTAGCTTTAAACCACTAAGTTTGTGAAGATTTGGTCCCGCAGCAACAGGAAGCAAATACAGAGGTCAGGAATGGCATTCCATAACTTGTGGGTAATCCTCTGAATGATTCGGGTGTGTGATGCCATCGGACAGAACAGAGCTGGAGGTTGGGAAGCCTGGACCCCTCACCACTTAGAGGTGGGTAATGGAGAGGGTGAGGTCACCAGGTGAATGGAAAATGATAAAGTACATTGTGTTCTGGTGAGTGACCCAGGGTCAGGAGTCCAGCAGGAGGGGGCAGGTGAGCAAAGCAGATGTGACTGGAACATCTGGAGGGAATCACCTCTCCCCTCTGTGAAAGTGGAAGTCTCTGGGGAAGTCTCTTCCCACACCAGGAAGAGCGCCTTCATAAGGATTTTGCCCAGGCCAGTCATTTGAGGTCTTTGCATTTCCCGGACCAGCCCTGGTGACAATACAGAAGGCGACCCAAGAGCTGGGCAGGTATTCACTACTGGAGGCAAGACACAGGATGGACGAACCTCTAACAGGACATTCTGCACTGACCTTAGAGGATGGAAGCCTTTTCCCCTAGGGAGGGTGGAAGGAGATGGGCAGCTCCTCAGGCTTTCTCTGGCCTTTTGGGCATTATGAGGGCTCAGAGGAGGGCCAAGTGCTAGAAAGTTGTGGCCACTGCTCAAATTCAGACTGGACTGTTCAATTTGAAGAACTGGTTCTCCTCATTGCCTCCTCCACCCATCCACGAGGCCTGGACTTCAATTCAACCTCTAATGACTCCTTTAATGCAGGCCATGTGCTCTTTCCCACTATCCAGCAGGGTTTCTTCCTCCTAACAGGGTTTTAAATTTTCCCTCCTTCTAGAAACCTTCCAAAATTGGTCTGGGAATTCTGATGGGCATGTCTTCCTATAACCCTCCACTTTCGGTACATTTTTTCTCTATGTGGTTCTGATATTAAATGTGCCACTATCAAGTTACTTTAGTCCATGGTGGGCTGACTCCCTATGCCCTACCGAATTTTTTTTTCAAATGAATGAACTTTACAGTATCTTAAATAGGACTATGACATGAACATATCCCTAGAAAACATATCCATCCATCCATCCATCCATCCACCCATCTATTCAATACTTACTGAGCCCCTACTGTATGCTCAGATCTGTTCTCAGCACCAGGGATATAGCCGTGAATAATGCAGGTATATAGCTCCTGTCAAAGGGGTTGCATCCCAGCACTTCTGACCCAGTGGTATGAATCAACATTTAATTAAATCTTTTGGACATTGGTTACCTCAGAAATGGACAATGTCAAGGCTGGAAAGGACCTCAAAGATCATCTAGTAAAACCCTTTCACAAATGAGGAATCTGAGGCCAGAAAAGAAATGCAGGTGCCCAGAGGTCCCTAAGCTGGTCAGTGGTGCAAACAGACCTGAACCCAAGTCTCTGTCCAGTGTTTCCCACTGCATGGTGCAGTAAAACCTCATGCTGTGATTTTCCAGGCTTAAACTTGGTGTCCGGGAGTGGATGATTTATAAGGCCGATGTGGCACATTGTAGTCACAGTTGGAACAGGGCATACAGTGACATTTCAGATGATTGAAATCCAAGATGAGAAGGGACACTTTAAAAATGGAAAGTCTTCAGGTCTGTGTGATGCATGGTAATGTCTCAGGGAGGGATGCTACAAGGACATCCCTAGAAAGACTTGGCCCTGCAGATGTTCATCTGGATTGGATTTGAACCCCAAATCCAGGCTCCCCAGTAGGGTAAGCAACCCCCCACTCCCTGCATTAAGCCTGCCAGGCTGCACTCATGCTGCCTGCAATTGCACCTTGAGTTCCTTCTGGGTCCTCCATGCTATTCCCTCCTGGGGGGACATTAGCTTTGCTGGGAAAACTGTTGAATTGTGGCTGGTTGGACCCACTGCATTTATATCATCTTTTATTCATTTCTCCTTGATTTTTTTCACAATGCTTCCTGATCTTGCTTCTTTTTCATGTCATGGTATACACAGAAAATAATATTTGAATGGTGCACTGGAGCAATGGAGGGCATTTTGTGGTGTCTTTATGGCACGTGGTGAAAATATTCATTACATTCTTTTAATATTAAAATTGATGAGAAATTTAAAAAATATACAATTCTAAGCATATATTAAATATAAATTTGTATAAGAATTCTATATATCCATGAAAATTTTTAAATGAGAAAGTTGAACCAGTTTCCATGAACATAACTTTTTTTATAGATCAGTTTTGGTGCTTAAAATAGCTACAATGCAATTTATGCCTCAGACTTAGTGATAATTTGTTCAAATTCTTGATAGGCACCATTGACTGGAAACTTTGTTCATACAAGTAGGCGATAAAAGTTTTAAAACCGTTTTTTACAACCACTCAAAAATTTATAACATTTGAAATTATATTTAAAGGCTCAAACAGTTCTTCCTTTTCTTTCACTGACAAAAGTAATGTTGGAATTTCTTGTAATAATTTAAATAGATATCTTATTGGGCTTTTTCATACCAAGTATTTTAAAATAATGAATGTGTGTGCACTGTTAAAAAAGCCAGTTCGTCCACTGCTGAAGGGCACATCAGCTGCAAATGGTATGTGGACATATACATACGGGCCTTTCGCCTACAGATGCACCTGGCAGAAGCCCCTGCTGAGCCTCCCATGCCCCCACCACAACATGCTGCACCTTGGCTGCATGTGGTGCCCTTGGCCCTTTTGTCGACCAGGAGCAGGGGCTGCGGGAGCAGATGTGCGTGGGACCTAGCACCTCCTCGGACATACTCAGAGCATCACAATGTGTAGTGTGTGCTCCATGTCCTGTGAGTGCTGGAGCCACTCTTTTGAGAATCTCCTCTGCACTGCTTGGGACTTCAAGGGCCAACCTGGTCCTCTGTCCTCAGGGCTGGTGCTCACAGACTCATGGTGCATGGACCTGTCTTGGCCCCCGTGGCTAGGAAGCTCTGCTCAGCATATTGCTTCCAGAGGCAGTTCTACATCCTCTCCACATTACTTAACCCTCTAGCGCTTCCTCCATCTGTCTCATTTTGAGCAGATGACATTTTTCTCTTATTTTACTGAGAAGGTTGAGATTATTCAGTGGAAATTCCCATTTCCATTCTTCTGTATTTCAAATTCTCCATTCCTCATCTCTGTCTTTTTCTGGCCTCCTATTTTATTTTGCAAATATTTGGTCACTGACCAGCTTATGCTGGAAACACTGTTAGGTGACGGGGGTGTATAGTGTGGATGAAGAAGAACAAGACAGATCTCTTACACCTGGAGACTGCTGGGCCTGGCAGGAGGTGAGCAGGGACTCAGCTGACCCTCCCCAGGTAGGCCCTCTCTCCCCTGCATCTTCCACATCTCTCTCTCCTCCTGGCTGTGTCTCGGACACATTCCCGAGCCCCTCTTCTCTACAAAATCTCTGCAACATACCCTTACACCTGGTTGCTGTTCCCTCTCACTAACTGCCTAGTTTATCTGATGCTGGCGTTCCCTCTGACCCTCCCACCCCATTTGGTCTTCAACTTCACAGCTTTTGGGGCCTGTTTTCTTCAAGGTCACCAAAGACTGAAAAGCTGGATCAGTGGCATTTCCTCAGCCCTCCCCTCCCTCAGCCTCTCTGCGTGATCAGACGATGATCACCTTTTACTCTGGCAGCTCTTCTCCCTGCCTTGTCTCTCTGTGACGCCACATTCTCTTGCTTCCTCCTACCCCCCGGGGGTTCCTTTTTATCACTATTGGAGTAGCCTGTCTGGAGAATGAAAAGTGGTGGGAGAGTGTGACTGAGCCCAAGTGCAAAAGCCAGGGAACCACGTCTTCTATGTCCTTAGATTCAAGGGCTTCTATTTATTTACCTTTAAATCTTTGGATTTTCCCCTTTGGTTTTTATCTCTTGACATTATGGGTAGGGAACATCCTCAGTAGCAGAAATGTGCTTTGTGTTTTCTAAAGAAACAGTAGGGAACAGGTTAGTGACCAGACACTGTTTTCCAGATCAGTTATTTGGATGAAATGCAAATTTCTAGAAGAGCCAGGCTGCCTGGGCTGTCCCTCCAGTCTCCTAGGCATAGAAGCCACACCAATCTGTCCAGCATCCAAAGGCTCCAGCATCTCTCTTGGAAGGTCTATTCTCTACATTATCAGGACCGGCAGAGTCCTTTCCTCTTCTGCTCTATAAATGAGGATCTCTCCCAAAAGTTTGTGTAGAGTCTCTGTCTTCTGCTCCTTTTTCTCTGACAACTCACCTATTCCAATGACACAAGCCTTATCTTCTCTGTAGTTGAAGTCCAAATTCATAACACTGTAGTCATTGTCTTGTCTAGGTTTTCCCTGAAAGCAGGGCCTGAGAAAAGGTCTTGGATGCAGACCATTTGTTTGGATAGTGATACCAAGGAACCAGGGTGAGAGGCTGGGGCAAGTGAAACAGGCAAGGAGGAGAGCTTTTCCAA
Source organism: Neomonachus schauinslandi (assembly GCF_002201575.2). Classification (NCBI taxonomy): domain Eukaryota; kingdom Metazoa; phylum Chordata; class Mammalia; order Carnivora; family Phocidae; genus Neomonachus; species Neomonachus schauinslandi. Next base: position 81,303,658 of record NC_058413.1, on the reverse strand, counting down.
GGGCGAGTTGCTGAGCTAGCCATCACTTCCATACCAGTGGTTGGACCAGCATAGTTGTCATGCTGGACTGTTCTAGATCTCTTGATGGGAAGTGGAGACTGGAGCTCTGTGATTCTGAGATTCGGCTTTTTCCAGCACTGAATTCTATAAGCATCTGAATTCTATGATGCTTAATCCCATCACAAAGAGTTTAGCTCCTGTACAACCTTAGAGTTGTCAAACCCTAATCTCCCCGAAGGTGGAGGCTCTCTGCTTGTCCTCTGTCTAGCTTTGTCCAAAACACCCGGGAATCTAATAAATGCTGTTCAATGATATCCTTAGGTCAAGAACCCAGAAGGCCTTATCTCAGCCATCAGATGTGACTTCCGCAGGAAAAAAATTGACAGTAATGATGGTAATCCACACCCTTCAGTGACTATGGTGAGAGTGGTGGTAATCCACGTCTATATAATTACAATGACCATGGTGATGGCAATTCATGTCTTTATAATGATTATTAATATAGATGATATTCTTGGGGCACCTGGGTGGCTCAGTTGGTTAAGCATCTGACTTGATTTTGGCTTAGGTCATGATCTCAGGGTCATGAGAGCGAGCCATGCGTTGGGCTCTGCACTGAGCATGGAGCCTGCTTAAGATTCTCTTTCTTCCTCTCCCTCTGCCTCTCCCCACTGCTCATGCACTCTCTCTAAAGTATATATATATAGACAATATTCTTTACTTCTCCAAACCATCATGGGGATAAGACAAAGGGCACATCTGATTATCCTGACTTTACAGATGAGGGAGTTGAAGCTCTGAGAAACTAAAGTGACCTGCCCAAGATCCGCTTTCCAGTTGTCAAATCCAGGTATTCTGTCTCTTACTTTGGATCATCTAGGAATAGGCAGAAGGGGGAGAGGTGGTGGTGAAGGTGGTGGTGGATGGGGTGACTATCGCTAAGGGCCAGTAGAAACCCAGATGGGATGTGACCACAGGCACAAATTTAAGGTGCTCTGTGTGGAAAGACAAATGCTGTGACATTTGCAGAGGAGAGGGATGTGGGCCAAGCCCTTGATAGATATCAGCTGTAAAGCTGTGGCACCAACACGTGTGCTTTTGGTCTGTGCGTTGGTGGAGAAAGAGGAAAGGAGGGGCCATCCCAGCAAAGTGTAGACTGTGCAGCACTCCCAGAAGAGGTCCATACTGGATTAGAGACTATCCTGCCAAACACAGGACCATATGAGAGCTTCTGATAAATATAAAAACGCATTTTAGGGTGCCTGGGTGGCTCAGTTGGTTAAGCGACTGCCTTCGGCTCAGGTCATGATCCTGGAGTCCCGGGATCGAGTCCCGCATCGGGCTCCCTGCTCAGAAGCAGGGAGTCTGCTTCTCCCTCTGACCCTCCTCCCTCTCATGCTCTCTGTCTCTCATTCTCTCTCTCGCAAATAAATAAAATCTTAAAAAAACAAAAAATTAAAAAAAAAAAACAATAACGTATTTTACATTGAGCAAGACCTGGAGGCCAACACCAAAACCACGGTGTGTCTTTATAGCTGCTGTATGTAACCCTATAGAATCAATTCCTACCTATTTCTCATTATAGAGTGTGGGCTTGAGCATTCTCGATAAACACTTTTGCTGTCTTCCTTAGGTCCTGAGTAAACAAGCCCTCTAGAAATTATTTTACATAAGTATCTGGGCTGTAGATTTTAACCTGATTTTGAGTAAATGGCCAGGGGAAAACCATACTCAGGATTTTGTGAGAACTGTGTTTGAAGAAGGGGAAGGGACATGCTCACCAGCGTGATGCTGGGGACCATTACACACACATAGTCATTACAGGCTTTTGTTCATATAAAAGTTTAATCTGAGACTCCTCTACGAATTCCCTTGGGGTCATTCAGATTGGAGAGAGATGACCTTGTGCTATCCAGCAGGTGAGAGGAAGATAAGCTCTGTATCATTAGAGAGCAAAGTTCCAAGAGGCCATTTTTTGAAAGATACATTTGTCCAGTAACATATTTAAGATCAATAAGGATTTTATGTGTTTATCCAGGGGAATAAAACATTAATGATCCTTTGGTTATTTGAACACTGATTTCCTTTCTCTACTACTGACCTGAAGTACTCTCTTATTTGAAGTGGGGGCTAATATCTTCATCAAAGGGCTCAGAGAGGGAAAATCAGAGAGCAGTCCCCAGAATTCTGTAAATTCGATGTTAACTTGTTTCAGGCTGGTGTATCACATGGTGTTCTTTCCTATGCACCTCATTTAACCCTGTAACAACTCTGGGGGAGCAATAATGGGCAGGCCTGGCCCAGATGCTACAAGCAGAAATGCCAGTATAGTGCTGGGGGTGTCCATGTCCTCAAACTCAGCCCTTCCCTGTAAGGTCCCACTGTTCTTGAGCTCTAATTGTTTCCCCCAACAATTTAGTGGGATCCTCTGAACTCTCTACACAGGAGAGCTCTCGAAGTGCTGGTAGACCACTACCATCTCCTCTGAGAGGCTTGGTGAGAGCAAACACTGTTCCTCTTGTCAGACAGACCTGGGCTATTGCCCGCTTTCTTCACTGATGCACTGTAGACTGGGGCAAGTTGCTTAATTTCTCTGATCCTTGGTTCTGTCATCTGTAAGATAGGGATGTTGGCAGTGCCACCTTGACGTGGTTGCTGTGTGGGCTACATGGAGCAGGGTGTGGGCTCGCATGGGCCAGTGACTGCCACGTCACAAGAGCCCTGCAATTACTTAATGTGAATGTGTCATTAATATGAAAGGCACAGATTTCAGCCCCTAGATTTCAGCACCTCTGCTGTAGGAATGCATCACAACTTCTCACGGTGGCTTCAGCTAGGTGAGTTATGACACTGTGCTCATTGCTGTCATGTGTACAAAGGTTTAAAGCTCCAGCCTTCAAACTTGCAGACTGGTGTCAGTGGCCTAGAAAACCACCCAGGGGACAATATGGATGGACTTTTCTAACCCGCAGGGACCAAATTGTTGGGCAAGGTGAATCAGGCTTGTGTTAGCAACTTTCCCAAAGCAAGAGTCAAAGTTGGTTAGTCTACATAATTGCAAAACCTGTTTAAGAGCTCCCAAATCTTTTTTTAGTTCTTATATAGTTTCCTTTAAAAATGTTGCGCCAGCCAAGCTTGTGATGGCACAGATGGTATCATGGGGAAAATCCTGAACATCACCAGCTCTGAATCAAAAGTGATTCAGGAGAGTTAGATTCTGAATGGGAAGCAGTTTTAAGAATATTTTACTCAATTTATCTGCTATTTTTCTTTCTACATATGTAAAAGAGTAACATATAATAAAAGACATAGCCAAAATAAACCTAACAAGCTCTTTGAACAAATATAAAACAAAAATTATGTCATAAGAATGCATTGTGTCCAGATTTAATTGGCAGTCCCTTCTTTCTTTTTTTTTTTTTTAAAGATTTTATTTATTTATTTGACGGAGACAGAGACAGCGAGAGCAGGAACACAAGCAGGGGGAGTGGGAGAGGGAGAAGCAGGCCTCCCGCCGAGCAGGGAGCCCGATGTGGGACTCGATCCCAGGACCCTGGGATCATGACCTGAGCCGAAGGCAGTCGCTTAACCAACTGAGCCACCCAGGCGCCCGGCAGTCCCTTCTTTCTTAAGAAATAGTACATAAAATGTATTGTATGGTGACTAACATAACATAATAAAATAAAAAAAAAGAAATAGTACATAAAATTTAAAAAATGCAATTGTTAATGTGTTACATTCAGTGAAATATAGTGTTTAGGTCAACCACAAATAAATAATTCTCATATGACATGGTCATGTAAGTTGTATTTCCTCTTCTTTGGATGAGCTAGTTTGATTGACAATGTTTCTTTGTGATGGGTAATTTTTTGTGTCAACTTGGTTAGGCTGTGGTGTCCAGTTGTTTAGTCAAATGTTAGTCTAGATGTTGCTGTGGGAGTATTTTGTAGATTTACTAAACATTTATAATCGGTTATTTTCCATAATGTGGGAGCAGGAGGGGCTTGTCCAATCAGTCGAAGGCTTTGAGTCCCCAACACTGAGTTTACCTGAGGAAGAAGTAATTTTGCTTCCAAACTATAGCATCAACTCTTAACCTGAATTTCCAACGTGTTGGCTTGTCCTATTGATTTTGGACTTGCTGGCCCCTAAAATCACATGAGCCAATTCCTTAAAAGTAATCTGTTTCTTCCCTATTGGTTCAATAGGAGAACCCAGACTAATACAATCTTTTAACATGTATTGGATAGAGTTGAACAGTATGACTAATGTGGAACGGAAGAGGGGGATAGACTTTTGGAGTTATATATAGAGAAAACTTTCCTTAATATAGACTATTTTTGCACCAGCTTGTTGCGTGGCAGGTTGACTTTACTTGGTGACTCTCATTGTAAACCCCACACCTCCTCACCACCATGTACAGACCCTTATATCCATCCCAAATAATTTCTATGTCATTGACTGTGCCCTTTGCTTCAGGCATCCTTTATAACTCAGTGGACCATCATGTGGTGCTACCCTCACATCTGCAGGCCCTGAAAGTCCTGGAGGCAGTGACTTCTGCCAATGTAGATGTGGTGGTGCTGATGTCCTTGTCACCATCAGGCATGGAGTGGCCATCTCACTGCAGCTCAGGGTCTCCAGAGTCAATTGCTCTGGGCTCAGGCTGCACATGGGCAGAAGTGAATGAACTGTATTAGTAGTTTCCCCAGCATAATCCATCATCCCCTCAACAATGCATTTCTGACAGTTAATTAGAATCCACACAGTGGAATAACGAACATCGTGTTTAGAATTACAATCTATTGCTAACCAACAGATCAGACAGCCTGTTGTCTTGTGTCACCCTGGATGTCTTAAGTGTTCAGCTTCTGATGCCTGGTTAGCACTCTTTAGCCAATAATTTTGCCAAGTGGTTTCAGATGGCTGAATCACACTGAGGGGGTGGGACCTGTACCTGTCCATGGACAGGAGTCCAAGGAGGGAGAGGAGGAAAGCTGCCGGTGCCTAAGGCAGCAAAGGATTCTTTCCCCTGGGCCTTGTCTCCTGAGCCTGATGATTGGGGTACAGGAAGTCTGAGCAACAAAATGTGAGTTACAAGGGGACTCAGGGATATTCAGTTCAATCCTTTCTTCATTCAGAAGCTTCCCGGGGAGGTAGACGTGGCATCCTAACTCCCAGCCTGCTGTACTTTCTTCTGCTCCCCTACCCAGGTCAGGGGTGTTGCTGCTTTTTGGGCTCAGGCAGCTCTCACCAACTTCTCAGCTGGCTAAGGGAGGATGCTGGGGTCCTCATTAGAGCAGTCAGCTGCTTGGCAAATCGAGAGTCTTCCCGTCTGGCTGACCCCACTGTCTCTGGCCCCACTGAGAAGGCAGCTACCCCTACCACCCGGCTCTACCTGGTGAAGTTTGGCTCTTGTCCTGTTGCCACCTTATGGGTGGCCTGTCCCACACTAGAGACCAAGAGGAGTGTGCTTGTGGGGCAAGGACCCTGAGGGTCCAGCTCTGGGATACCCATTATCATTCAACAACTTGGTGTCGGTGGCCCCCAAAAGAAGTGTTCTGCGTTCTGCCATATTCTTGTTTGGGGGTATGCTGAGGCCCCTGCAGTGGTTCCCAGGGTGCCCCTGAGGTTAGAACCCATCTCCACAGTGTTGGGTGATCCCGGCTTTAGCTATGGAACTAGACCTGTGCGCTTAGGGCTCTCTGAGATTCAGTTTCCTTATCTGTACAACAATGGGCATAAAACAAGTATTTATTTCTTAAATTCTAAAAAAAAGGAATAATGTAATCAGGTAAAGTGTTCAATAAATATGTGGTCTGTGTGTGTGAGAGAGAAAAAGAGAGAGAGAGAGTTCACTTTGATGATCACTTACATTTATTCTTGGTTCCCCCAACATGGGCAGGAAGCTGCATCCTTGGGAGAGATGGCACCTTCCCTTCATGCCTTGGGGGTGGGTGGACATATCTTTAGATCACTTCTGACTTAACAGAGCACTTTGCTGGCCTAAGGACATGAAATGTCAGAATCAGTTTAAGAATAGGTTAGAGACAACCAGAATTCACTTTATTCTAGCCATTCAGACTTGGAGGTGTGGTCGTGTGCTGATTAAGTGTTTCTCACCTGGCAGGGGGAAGAAAAAACCTTAGTGTGTGCTGGTTTCAGTGGAGTAAATACTCTTGCCATGGCTGGTGTGAGCTTCTAGTGTGGTCACTTATCTTGGAGTTGGAAGAAATGAGCACAGTTGGCTCTCATGAGTGGGTCTGAGTGGGCTCCAGCACCACTGGGGAGGTGTAGATACATTATAAGTGGGGTTTAGGCTGCTTGGTGGTTGAGTACCCCCTTATTAGCCACCTGTCATCCCACCCTGACCTGTCAGGCTGTGCCGAAGGTGGGGATACCCGTTCTCCCAGCTATTTCCTAAGTACCTTGCTCCAGGGCTGGAACCCGCAGTGGCACTGGTTGGTTCAGGGGGCCCATGCCACAGCCCCCGGATCTCTGAGATCCTGCATGGAATAGCTATCCTGGTATCCCCTGCTGGGTGGCATTCACCACCTTTGTAACTGCATTCCCCACCCTCCCACCCTTTTCTGGCCCATAGCCAGGCGTGTTGTAGGTGTTTTATGAATGTCTATTCAATGACAGGCGTTTTCAGTCACGAGTCACCCATGGGCACAGGCGAGGGAAATTAAAGAACCTTTGAAGCTTCCCTTTACCCGAGCCCTGGAAAAGCCTGTGAGGGCCTTTGTCTTTCCCATCAGCACTGAGGGCTCTCCCTCAGGGGCTTGCTTGTTCCTCTTCTGTATTTAGCAGTGACAGACAACCCAGTCCCTCTGTGCTCGTGGCAGGCTGGCTCTAAAGTGATTCAGCTCTGCCCCACACCCCACTACTGGGGGCTGGGTTCACAGCTCCTTCCAAATCCTCTAGACTAGGGCCTGACCCAGAGAAGCCTGCCGAGTGGACAGGGCTCCACTCCCCAGCTCCTGGCTCTGGAGGCAGGAGGAAGACACACTTGAATGACTCAGAGTTGCAACACCTTGCTATGGCTTTATGAATAAATTGGGTGCCTTGCAGAAAGATCACTGTATCTCCGATGCAAATCCCCACAAGACAAGAAATATAGATTCCTCTGTTGTAATCACAGCAGCATCTTGATCTGCCTGTGGTGATTAAAGTGTAACCAAACTGCCATTTACTTTCATTCCAGGCCATTTCCAAATTGTGTTGTGTAAAGACATCTTGATACAGAAATACTCCCTGCAGCTCAGGCCCTGTTGGGAGGGACTGTGTTCTGAAAACTCAGGCTTCTGCTGGGGGATGAGCTCCGATTTGGCCACGTAGCGTGCCCCTGCCACCCCTGCCTCCTCATCTTGGCCTCTCTCACTGCGGATACTGTTCCTGTTCTACACTTTGGGAGCCTCTTCCATCCTCCCATCTACTGATGGAGAAGCTCAAACTGCATCTTAGAGAGGATGAGCCCCTTGCCACATCCCCTTAATGAAGGCCCGGAAAAGAACTGTTTTGGGAAGGTTCCACCCACCCATTCCCTTTGTGGGGCAATGCCCTTTGCCTTTGATGGCTTCTCCAATGAAGACGGCTTCTACCGGAGGTGCGGCTGCCCTGTCTGCAGGACTCTCCTAAGCAACACAGGGCTTACCTAAGCCAGAGGGAGAAAGGCAGGAGGCCTCATGTTAACAGAGGTGTTTGGGGGCATGAGCTGGGAGGAGGCCAAAGGAGCAGCCAAGGGGCAACCAGGGATTTAGTCCAGCCAAATTGGCGGGGCTGGCCCCTGTGAGCTTGCTATCACTGCCATGGCAGCCAAGCAGCCTGAGTCATCTGCGTTCCCTGTAGCAGTTCATCCAAAAGCTTGAGAGCCCATCTGCAGGGTGGCTCTCTGGCCAGCACTGTGCCTGCAGGGGAACTGGGAGGGGGCCCTGTTAACAGGTGGTAAGGCTGATTCAACATAATCAGTGGAGAACCCCCAGGAACACCTTTTCATCCTTTTGGCCCTGGGAGGAGAAAGAAACATGGATATGGTCTATAGGTTGGAAAAATGCATTGACCCCTGGGAGACAAAGGGGGTGGGGGCAGAGGAGGGGTTATCAGCTTCTGTTGTCCACCTGTAGATGAAAGAGGTTGCTTTAGGTTATATAAGGCCCTTACAAATCTGTGATCCTTGAAGATTCCAAAATAAGAAGCAAGGAAAAAGGTGCTGAGTAAACAGGAAATATATCTGTTGTTTCAGAGAAGCTATGTACTTGCTGTGGTGTGTGTGTGTGCGTGTGCGTGCACGCAAATGGTGTGAGCTCTCGAACTGTTGGGATGAACAGAACAGGATAGGAGAGTCTAGTTGCCCAGGACTAGGAAACCTGGAGATCCCCATTCTAGAACTGCTACCTATAGTCCAAGACCAAAGGGACGGTCTTGGGGAAAATTCTGAGCATATTAATTATGAAGCTGCAGAAACCTTTCTTTCAAACTGCCTACTCTTAGGACCTACTAACAAGACATGGAAGCTCACAGCAAGAGCAAGCCAGCATGAAGAGGGTCTAGGGAATGGCCTAGGACAGTTGGGATAGACAGCAGAGACGGCCAGTTGAGGTCATCTTGGCAAGAGAAAGTCAAGTCCCTGGGCTGTGTTTTCTGCAACCTGAGGACTCCTCGAGGGGCTGTATCTTCTCTCCATGGGACCAACACAGGGCCCTGCACACATGCTGGCTCAGTGTAAAGAGGTCAAACCACGGGTAAGACAAATAGCCAGTTGAAACCCAAACTGTCCCCCCAAACCTGTTCCTCTTTATCTTGGTGCATGGCCCTGCTCAATGCCTGTTCCCCAAGGGCACATATCACCACTGTCCCCACCATACCCCATCAAGCTCCAGTGATGACAGATTTTACCTCCCTGAAGCCCACACTCTTTTCTCCAGCCCTGGTATCACCACTCTGGTTCCACTATCATTTCTCACCTGTCTGTAGAAGCAGCCTCCTCACTGATCCCTGAGCTCTTGTTAAGTTTGTGAATCTATGCCCATTATCCCTCTGCTCTAATCCTTCAAGGACTTCCCACTGCCTGCAGGATAAAGTCCCATGCAACTTTCCCATGCAACTTTCTGGGTCTTCATGATCTGAACTCCACTTACTGTTCCAATGTCATTCCCCTCTGCCCTGCTCCCCAGGCTTCCAGACAAACGAAACTTACCCTAAAGCACTGCACTCTCTCTTCCTTGGATGTTTGCATCTCCTGTTTCCTCTGCCTGTAATCCTCGTATCCCCTTGCCTTGGCCAACTCCTTGACTTCCAAGCTTGGCTTGACGTGAGCTTCTGTAGATACTTACACTGCAGTCCCAGCTGGGTGCTCCTGAAGGACCCTCTAAGTATCTCAGATGACCTGTTAATGCACCTGTGTCTTCATAGGCCTGGGAGACTCTTGAGGTCAAGAACCATGGCTGGTCCTGGTGCCTCACACAGTGCCTGGTCCACAGTCAATCCTCAAATGCTATACTGTATTTTCTTGGATCTAAGGAAACTCCAAGAAGGAAACTCCATCTGCTTGCATTGTAGGAGGATATGGACATTAAATGTCTGCCCAATTATTTTTGACTATGCATTTATCTAAGCTACTGTATGCTTCTTCAGGAAGGACTGGGATTAATGTTTGGGTTTGCCTTCATTACATTTGGAATGGAAACGTTCTTCACCATGGGAGCTGTGTTGACAGTTCTGCAGAGCCTCACAATGGCCACTGTGTTCCTCAGGATATGCTTGATGCAGACCCCTGGAGCACTTTAGGATTGCCAATGTAATTTCAAAAATATTGAAAAATACCGTGATTTCTTCTGCTTTTGCTATTTGATTGAACTCAGTTTTTCTTTTCTTTTCTTTTCTTTTTTTTTTTTCTATATTGACTTATGTATTGCTGGAAGTGAAACAGCCTGTCTCAAAAATGAGTCTAACACTTTTGACAGATGCTGTTCTGCTCCTGAGTGATAGTCCTTCAAGACGTGTTCTGTGGTCCATCCCCTCCCAGGTTTGAGGATGCTGCAGTCTATGCTGGAATCTGGGCAGCTTCAGGTGCCTGTCATTACACCACAGGTAAATAAATGGCAATCTCCAGGATGCATGATTACTTTTCTTTCCAATGCTCTGTCATGGGGTTGTCTTTCTGAAGACATTTTTGGTGAAAATTACTGATTCACATAAAAGAGAAAACTCTACTTATGTGATACTACCAAAGGAAATAACCAATTGAAACTTCTGTTGGATGGATACTTTGTATTCTTTTTAAACTTCCTACAAACGTGCAAAAACACCTTTGTTCAGACTTACTTCTCTACTTGCTCTCTAGCAAGTTTCTCTGGATCTTAATTGTAAGACACATTTGATTTCATAAATGTTTATCAGTGAAACTTAATCTGATGTAACCTGAGAGGGGAGGGTCATGGTAAATGAAGCCAAAATGACCCTGACTCTTTTTACTAAGGCTTGGTAGTGTCTACTAGACCCCTGAATGGTTATTTAATTGTCTCTGTGAGTGTTGTGTTTCCTCTCACGTCCACATCGTCCACATCCCCATATAGACAAGGGACTCCCCAGGGCTGGGGTGGCGACTTCCCCCTATATTCTAGCTCCTTTTCGGCTGTGTTCCCAGAGGTTTCTGGGAAGAGCAGGTGTCCCCAGCCCAGACGCAGAGGATGAACATTCCCCATCTAAGGAAAGGCTTCTGTTGTCTTTATTGTGAAGAGAGGCACCACAAGGTCTGGTTTTCCTAGCCTGGTAGTCCATCAGTTCTAGCCTTCAGCATAACTCCTTCACCTCTTATCAGGAATTTTCTTTACATCTTTGATGAGTTCAGGCTCTACTGGTCCTGTCTGCTCCATTTATTTATATGGTCCCTCCTTTTTCAGTATCCGTTCATATAGGCTAGAGGGGCTTTGGAAGACAATGCCAGCAGGCGGGAAGCCTGCTGTTGGGGTCTGCGGGGGAAGGGCAGTCTATCCCTGTGGGCTGTGGTGCCCGCATCATGTCCTGTAAGCCTCTTCTCTCCCCAAGCAGGGTCATGGGTGGGGCCCGTGCCTCATTCTAGTTAAGTCTTCCTCCTGGGTCTCTTCTTCCACTCTCTAGCCTATTTTCCGGGCATCCCTGGACATGGAGGAGGACTCAGTGAGTGGTAAGATCCAGGAAGAGACAGTGACCTCAGGGAACAACAGTTATTCAGGTTTGAAAAACCAAATCCAAAACCAAAACCACTGCGTCAGTGAGACAGAACACCTGGGTTTCCCGTGGCTTCTTTCCTCCTAAGGTCTCCATAGCTGTGCCTTCCCACCGTCCTTGCTGCCAGAGAACACAGAGAGGGAGGGATGTTGTAATGACAACTTCAGGAATCATCCATTTGAATCATTATTTGCAAACTGCAAAGCAATCTTATTCAGTATGTCACAATCACTTCTCACATTAACACTGTGACATTCATTGTAGTCCACTTTTTACAGACACGGGCAATGTAGGTTTATTCATTCATTTATTTATGTATTTATTCATCCACTCAAGAAGCATTTGCCGAATATATAATACATACATATCTCTGAGCTACGTTGTGTAAGGAATGCTCTCTGAGAGCACATAATCCAATGGGCCAAATACAATATAGTAATATAAAATATGAAAATGTGAAATGTAAAAATAATAAAGGAAGAGTAGAGGTAAAAATTGCTGTGGGATCACATGTGAAAGGGGCAATTAAATTTGACAGGAATTTCGAGTATTATTTACGGGGAAGGGCAAGTGGTCTGCTGTGGTGGTAGATAGGGGACAGAGATGGCTGGATGGGGCAATGAGGCTAAAATTTCTTTTGGGAACTGAGAGAGGGTGAAGGTTTTGAAATGCCAGGCTAGGAAAATTGTACTTTGAGAGCAATGGGGATCCTTGGAAGACATTTGAGCAGGGAGTGAGGGTCATGACCCTCTCTGGCCAGAATGGGAGAAACAAGGAATCCAAAGGAGAGCCCAAGGTGCGAGGTGACCATTGCCTGAGGCCCCTCAGGGGTTAGCCAGTAGTGGGTGAGTATTGAAACCCCAAATCCTTGGTTCTTTCACTGCCTTTTCTCGGAAAATGTCCCATGTTATGAGTAAGGAATGGAAGCAGGGAGAAGTGGGGGACTGCATGTCAGTTACCCTGGGGTCAACACCAGTGAGGGGTGGCCAGCTTGCTACTGGGCCCATGACTTGTTCACTCTTTTGTTTTTAGTGCCCTGCCCAGTGCTGACAAGCAGCAAAGTGTGCAGCAGAGAGGAATAGGGATCGCCCCAGGGCCTCCTTATTCAGGAGGTCGCGTTGCCCTGGATATGACAGCTCAGCCAAGTGTTCTCCAGGTCTCCCCTTAGAACACACTTTTACAGAGGGCCTGGAGCATGGCAGCTAAAACAAAGGACTTTCCTCTTGCTCCTGGCCCCTCCTCACAGCCTGGGCCAGGGCATGAAGTAGGCAAAGTCCAGCAGGGCTGGCCCCTGTGCAGGTACCATAAACAGGGAGGAAGGAGATAGCAGTCAGCTGAGGGAAGGGACCCCTGCAAGAGCTTAGCTCTGGAGCTCGCCCTGCAGAGGGCTGATATTGTCATCTTTGTCAGATCTGAATTCTCAGAGGTGACAGCTTTGACTTCAGATCTGCTTCTTTAATTGAGTCTTTGTCACTCCATTGATGGTAATTTACACATCCAATAACTCTCGCTAGTGTGGATTGAGGCGTGGGTGATGAGACTGGAGCCGGGCTGCAGATGCCAAAACCTTGTGGGAGAGCCATCTCCCTACAGCTGGGGCCCTAAGCTGGGGTTTCTGGATGCCCTGCTGCCTGAGGCTCAGGTTGGGGAGCCCCAGGGTTCTTTTATCATTTACCAAACATCTTCTGAGCTCCAAGTCAGCTAAGGAGGATGGGGATATAACAGTCCATAATAAATGGCCCTTGTTTTCTTTTTTTTAAAAGATTTTATTTATTTATTTGACAGAGAGATAGAGAGAAATCACAAGTAGGCAGAGAGGCAGGCAGAAGGAGAGGGAGAAGCAGACTCTCCACTGAGCAGGGAGCCCGACGTGGGGCTAGATCCCAGGACCCCGGGATCATGACCTGAGCCCAAGGCAGCCGCTTAACCGACTGAGCCACCCAGGCGCCCCTGGCCCTTGTTTTCTAAGAGTTTCTAGTCTGATGAGAGAAATAACTAGACTTTGAGACTGCATGTGAGGTCCTCATAGAGTGCTTCTGTGCTTTGGGATCAGGGAGCCAAACAACCCCCTTTGATTCATCTATATCCAATTGAATTCAACCACCAGTGCTGAGCACCTGTTTCTGGTAAAAACACTGTGGAGTGATGGGCTGGATGTGGGGAAGCAGAGACTGCAAAGACTATGGCGCTATGTATCAACAGGGCTAGCTGCTCTTTCGTCCTTTCTCCCTCTCTCCCTCTCCCTCTCTTTCTCTCTCGTGCCTCCCACCCCCCCACCTGTCCCCCTCCCTCCCTCCCTCTCCTGGCTCTCTCTTTCTCTCTCTCGCCCTCTCTTTCGATTTCTCCTCTCATCCTTTTTCATTCAGTTGAGCAACAAATATTGGTGGTGCTCTCACTATACTCAGACTCCCTGTTTCAGATCTGGGTAAGAATGGTGAGCTCAAACTGATTCCATCTTGTCCTCATGGAATTTACCCAAGTGTGTGGGAGACACAACCATTAATCAAATAAGTACCCAAGTGTGTAGTTAGGAACTGTGCTGAGAAGGGTGTGGGGAGCTGTAAGAGTGACTCATGGGCTGGTCTCATTGATGGGCCCCAGGGTGGTGGGCACATGCCCCAGCAACTGTGGAACATTCAGACCTTTTATTCTTTATTGTTGGTGAATGAATGTTACATTATGTATTCATATGCCATATATACCTATATATTATAATACTGTATTATGCAATACATATTATATTACGTATACACATATATATGTATATTTTATATTTATTTATTTATTTATTTATTTTTAAGATTTTATTTATTTGACAGAGAGAGACCCACAGCGAGAGAGGGAACACAAGCGGGGGAGTGGGAAAGGGAGAAGCAGGCTTCCCGCAGAGCAGAGAGCCCGATGTGGGGCTCGATCCTAGGACCCTGAGATCATGACCTGAGCCAAAGGCAGACGCTTAACGACTGAGCCACCCAGGCGCCCCAGATGTATATTTTAAATTGCAATCTGAAGAGTATGATTTCTGGCAATAAGAATGAGCCTGTTTAGAAAGCTGAACATTGACAGAAAATGTAAATTGACTCTCAAAGATTTAACATATTAAAAGAGACTAGGGAAATACTAGAAGAAAACATGAGTGAATGTATAATCTTTGGATGGATAAGGCTTTTCAAAAACATGAAGGAAACAATTCATAATTCTGGTCACTTTAGAGCTTTAGCAAACCACCAAGGAAGCTGAGTGACAAGTGACAAACCAGCGGGCTCCTGCTTCACAGGTGGCAGGCTGCTGGCTGAGCCCCGCTGGCAGGGGTGGGGCAGCTTAACTGCACACGGGGTACTGCCCGCCTTCTGCACCAGTTGGTAAAGAACTGCTTCCCTGAACCTTTGAGTGACATATGCCCCGTCTCTGGCTCTCTTCGGACCAGTCCCCCTCCAACATCCAGGAATTTGCAGGTTAATGCTTCTAGGATCCTGCTCTAATGCAACAGCTGATTTTTGCCCTAATTGGTTGATGCCCATGCTACACGATTGTCAAAATATTTTGAATTTTACCGTGTTCTTAACATAATATTACTGAATGCTTATTATGTGCTAGGTACTATCTTACCTATGTTGGACTCTCTAATTCATATAATCCTCACACCAGCTTTGGGAAGGGGATATTAATACTATGCCAGGCTGCAGATAAACAGAGATATGGAGAGGGCAACCACCCGGGTGCCCAGGGTTAGATAGTTTGAGAAAAGTGGAGTGAGGTTGAACATAGGCAGTCTGGCTTTAGATCTGATACTTTTTTTTTTTTTTAGAAAAGCCTGAATGAATTAAGACACTAAGTTAATAAGTCAAAAATAAAGAACAGCTAAAATTACAGAAAAATTTCATAAATACAATGAAAATGCTAAAGCGGAGATATTGTCCCCAGTCTTTTGTTTTTACATTTTTATTATTGATGTATAGTTGACATACAATGTTATATTAGTTTCAGGTACACAACATAGTGATTTGACAACTCTACACATTATGCAGTATGGAGCCAATACTCTTAGCCATGGAGCATCACTATCACTGCCTTTTCCAAATCAGCAAGAGCAAGGAGGAGAACAACCCAATAGAAGAATGGGTAAAAGGTTTGAACAGGTAATTTGCACACACACAGACACAGAAGAGATACATTTGCAAAATAAACATATGCCAAGGTTTTCATCTTCACTAAAAATTAGATAAATACAAATAGCAGCAATTATGAGATATTTTTCTATTATCATATTGGGAAAAAAATTTAGAGTTGGACAAAGCCCAATGTTAGAAATGTTGTGAAGACTTGGACAGTCTTATTAGTAGGGGTTGTTGTGATGTTTTGGGGGTAATTTGGTAATATGCATCAAATTTATATGTTTACCCTTTGAAACAAATATACTTTTAGGTTTACTATAAGTACAGAATTACCACATTGCAGAAAAGTATGTACTCAAAGATATTCATAAAAGTATTAACTATTATCACAAAACATTGGAAATCACCAGAATGCCCACCAATAGTGAGTTAGTAGAACAAACAATGGCAAATTCTTACAATAAAACATTGTCACCCTCAGAAATCGTGATCAAACCAAAAATGCCTGAATGACATTTTGCATGAAATAAGAGCACAAAACAGTGTGTATAGTAGGAGACCACCTGTAGAAAATTAGATGCATATGAGTGCATGTATATGCAGGGGGATGATCTGGAGGGAATATCATTGAAGAGTAAATGGTGGGTGTCTCCAGGTGTGGAAGATCTTTTTCTCTTCTGTTTTGGGGGCAAAATTCATATTGTTTGAATTTTTAATTAAAACGGTAAATATAGTTAAATAAAAGAACTATCAGTAAGATATTGGCTACAGCTTCTGGTTGAGACTTCTGGAAAGCATTGTGCTTCCTTTAGAAAAAGTTTTTCAAATTACAAGTTAAAATCCATTACTCATTCTAAAATCAGTGTGTAGGTTAAAGACAGCATTTAAAAATGAAACAAAAACAAACGTACAAAGTTGAGTGTTATTTTGTGAAATAATAAAAATGTAGTAAGTGTGTTGTGCTTTGCGAGATAAGATGTTCTCCAGGGTCAAACACACTGCTTTGGGGTATGCTAAAACTATGCTTCTGGTCAGCCAGATTCCCGGGATACGGACACTGAGGAGGTTCTTTTGCCTCCAGTTCTCTGGAGCAAAGAAAATAAAGGGCCCAAAGAGAAGAGGGCTGGCTCTTTTTCCCTGGTCCATGGAACCCAAAGTTGTCTTTCTCCTTCTTTTTACCCAAAGCACTAAATGTACTATGGGTTTGTTGAAAGTATGTTTCTTACTAGCAGCGTCAGGTATTATGGAGACACAGTTTTTCCAAACAGAACCAATAGCTCGCTGAGGGCAGGGCTGCTTACATAGCAGAACTGCATGTTTTTACCTCAATCTTGCAATGTGAGAACCCCAACGTTGGCAAGATGCAGGGCCACCTTGTGAGATTTGTGTAGAGAATAATTTAAGGTTTCTTCTTGATCACATAAAGCATTATGTTAGTAATGAGCCCAAAAGAAGCCTATAGGTAGAAAGACTGTGCACAGCAATAATAATACCAATACTACTCATAAAATATTTTATAATCCAAATGCAAATATAACCTAATAACAACAAGTCATTGCAAAGGGTTATATTAATCATTTTTTTTTCTTCTGTATTTTATGATGCTTTGACAACTTGGAGCCCTGTGACTAGGGGAGGGATGGCCCTAACTAATAACTAATTCCTAGAGATAGCAAACAACTTGCCTGAGTGCATGTCTTTGATATTCAAACCAACAAATCCAGAGCCCATACTCCTACCTGCCTGCTATTTATGATCAGGCTCCTGCAGTCTGAGATACTATCCCCTGCCCTAAATCTCCCCAGGGCCAGGTACTGGACAACTAGTAACCACCTTTCTAACCCAGAAGCTGCCCAAATCCTCAAACTATCCAGTCCCCAGCCTGCTCAGCTGCACACCCTGGTTCACCCATGACTTCCCCCAACAACCACAATAAAGGCTTTGTTCATGTTGTTTTCCTCTTGCTCCTTCTGATTCCTGACAGATCCTGGTGCTTCCCTGTGGCCTTCTGTGGTATGGCATATGCCTTTCTCTTGGGAACTGTAAGTAATAAACTATCTTTTCAGTGGCAACAATTTCCTGATTTGTTTGCCTTACCATGCCTGATTATAACAACTGGGTACACTTTCAAACAAGTGTCAATCGATGCGGAGTAACGTAGGCACTCAAAATTCGCAGATTATTCAGAATTATTAATAGTAGGCTCAAGCCATTTGAAGATTTACATCCCCACTTTGCTAATAGATTTCATACTGTAGAAAACTTATTCTATGAGCAGAGAAGCGCCTTGGAAGGTGAATGGTGTTTAAACTCCATCAGAATGAAATCCAGAGATTTGCACAGCTGTGATCTTAATGATTCCTATAAGAGTTAGCTCAAGAGATCTAGATTGAGATGATTTTCAGTGCAGAACATTTGCAAGAGCATTCATTGGTGGCCCCGAGAGCAAGGTGGGAATGAACTCTGTGATGTGTCAACAATGGGAACAATGCGTTTCAAACCTTTTCTCAAAGATCTTTTGCTTCAAGTGTTAGGCTGCCTTGCCCTTCCAGATTACAGAGTTTATGCCTGGAGCAAGGTTGTGAATGAGCAGCGGTTCTCTCTCTTTCACAGAAAAGCTTCTCATCATCCTTGCAAAAGAATGGCATAAAAGCTTTCAGGCCAGTTCACACCAGGGAGATTCTATGTTGGAAGCATTCATGCTGTTAGAACAACTTGACAACAGGAAATTGTCAACTGATTTCTTAAACTCCTGGGAGCTTACCAGTGGAGTCAGGGATCATTCCTTCTGGATTTGAAAACTGTACCACTTTACTTATGAAAGAGAAATGTTCTAAGAGAACAAGAGGGAAGCACCTAAATATCAAATTGAACAAGGTTGGCTCAAAGCTTTTCCACATGTCTGGGGTATAATCCTAGAAGCTCCTGGTAGGGGACAATGGTGGAGGCCAGAAGTGCACTGTGAGGCTCTTTGGTTTCCCAACCTTGCTACCAGTCCTGCTGGACCTGCTTGAGTAGGAGGGGAGGTTGGGGTGGATGGCAAGAGAAGTTGCAGTAGAAGACACTGTATATGCCTATGTCTAGAAATAGCATTTTCATAGGCCCTGATTTCCTGGATTTGGGGAGAAGGAGCCATAGCTCACCAATATCTTGATGACGGATGAAATAAGGAGCTTATAGTGGAAGAATGCATGCCCCCACAATAGTAGGACTTCATTCTCTGTGCACTGTCGTTGCTCACATATCCCTGGGGCTTATCAGTATCAAGTTCCTCACATTCATTTCCTCTTTAATCCTCATAACAACTGTGTGATATTATTGTTACATTTATGGCTATGGAGCCTGAGACTCAAAGGGTTAAAGGTCTTGCCTGAAGTAACAGACAGTGAGCGTCAGGTATGGATTTAAGCCACGCTCTTGCTCTTATTAACTCAATCCACACTGCACCAGTGGGCTCTGTATCAGGCCAAAATTCACCATGTGTCTGTTCCAGAAGGTGAGAAGAAGGTTGGCTTTTCTTTTCCCTTTCTCTCTCTCTCTCTCTTTTTTAAAAGATTTTATTTATTTATGAGAGAGAGAGAGAACACACGAGTGAGGGGAGGGGCAGAGGAAGAGGGAGAAGCAGATTCCCCCCTGAGCAGGGAGCTCAACACCGGGAGAAATCTCAGAACCCTGAGATCATGACCTAAGCCAAAGGCAGATGCTTAACCTCCTGAGCCACCCAGGTGCTCTGAGGGTCAGCTTTTCTGAAGCAATTCCTCTCCAGTCATGCTTTCCTTACCCCAAAGGCGACCGTTACTGGCCCCTCCACAGGCTGAAGAGGTTCGCCTGTGGCTTGCAGTCATCCCCTGGGGCATTTTTCAGGGAGTCAAGCAGCTGTTGTCTTTGGAGTCTGTGTGACTGTGAAGAGCACAAAGCAGTTTCTTAACCAAATGCTTCACTCTGAAGTGCAGGCTGGTGAGGTGGTGGTTGTGGTGGTGAGGGTGGGGGTTGTGCTTGGCCACAAGAGGACTGTAGCTTTGAGGCCCTTTGGGCTTGCTGACCCCTCAGAGGGATCATGTTACATTTGTGTAGAAGGTAAGGAGCTCCTACTATGAATCTGTACTTGATCTTTTTTGGGGAACCCTTGCTTTTCCTTCATCATACAGTCTGCACCAACTTGATGTGCCTTTGCTGTGCACTGCACTCTTCTTCCCAGGCAGGGCCTGATGCAGGAATGCAGTCCGCAGGAGGATTTGGGGAGGGTGGGGCAGAGGGCCGCAGAGATCCAGCCCCGGGTGGACTGGAGTCACGTGCTTTCCAACTTTACTTACCTTCCCTGAGACTCAGTTTCTTCATTCTAATCTCAAAGGATTGTTGTAAAACTTAAATGAGATTAAATAGGTAAAGCCTTTAATGTGCTTCGCTCATGTTAGGCTCTCAATAAATGCTACTTATTACCTCATTCCATTCCTCATCCCTCCCTGCCTCCCCCTTCCTTTCTTCCCACCCTTCTTCCTTCCCTCTTTCTTTCTTTCTCCCACCCTCCCTTCTATTCCCCATTTCTATTTTCCTTCCCCCTACTTCACTCTCTAAGGCTCAGCTTCCAGAACCGATGCTGTCTGGTGGGTTAGGGCAAGATGAGAAAATGCTGACCCCCTTGGGCCGCACAAATGTGGCAGAAGCCTTGAGCACAGCTCCCTGATCTCTGGGGGAAAGATCAAGGCAAAATTACATTCGTGCTTTCTAATGGTACATGCAGGGTGGAAGAATGGAGATTGAAGGGCAAGACAGAAAGAGGGCTATTTGATTGTTCTCTCTTTCCTCCTCTAGATAAAAGTGAAATTCCTGTACTGGAGAACAAAAATACTCCCTCACAAAAAGAAGACAGTTAAAATTTACTTCTGCTGCAATGTAATAAAGGGGAAAATAACCCTCAACATCAGGAAATGACTACATGCTTTCCCCCTTTATATATGAAACCAGAGGTCCTTACTGCGGCTGGCTTATTCATCCCAAGCATTAATTTTCTATTATGAATAAAATTAATGAGTTTAGCCAATTTCTGGTGCTCGTAAAGTTGTGCTTTTCATCACCGAAGTTAACAGCCCTGAAGACACTTCCTTTTGGCAGGGTTCCCACAGAACTGGGACTGACTGATGCCACCCTCTGGGGCCCAGGGTAGACCTGCACCCCATCCTGATCCTCAGACACCAGATGCCTGCTTCTTCTTCCTTAAACCCACAGTCTCCCCCATTTATTAGTCTTCCAGCTTAAAACTTAGCTTTCCAGGAGCATTCCCTGATTGACCCTGAGCATTATGACCACCCTATGATGTCATATTCTTTTAACACTTACACAGAGTTTGTGACAGATGTAAGTCTGTCGGGGGAGACAGCCAGTCTGATGGGCCCATGCTGAGGAACCACCGACCAAAAGTCCTCACCCAGGGTAAGGTCAGGAAGGTTTTCGAAAAGATGTGCTATTGAAGTGTGTAGCGGGACACATGGCTATGGAAGTAGGGACTCCTCTGGGTCTGCTTTGTGTATCTTCTTATAGTGCAGCTCTGTAGACCAAGGGCTGGCCATTCGCAGTCCACTGGCCAAATCCAGCCCATTGCCATTTTGATAAATAAAATTTTATTGGAATACAGCCATGGTCATTCATTTATATGCTGCCTATGGCCACTCCTCGTTAGGACCGCCCCACTGAGCAGCTGCAGCAGAGATGGTGAGCCTACACAAGATATTTGCTGTCTGGCTCTTTATGGAATAAGTTTGCCCACCCAGCTCCAAGCTTGTTCTGCTGTTTGCAGTAAACCTTCCTGATGCTTGATCTCAACCAAAATATTCCTGTCCTCTGTATTGGGGAATTGAGTCTTGTTGTAGCTAAAGTTAAAGTGTTAAGAATTAATACAATTATAAAATGTGAACACACAGGTTTGGTTGTCCAAACCTGTGTTTGGATCCTGGGTCAGGCTAGTCACTAATGACTGTATAATAATAATAATAGTAAATGAAGGAATGGTTTCTATTTGCTCAGCAACTATTATATGACAGGTTTTGGGCTAGGCTTTCAAAATACATTATTTCATTTAAGTTCTCACAAAAAAATCTTGAATGTAGGTGTTTTTTATCCGCATTTTACAGATGCTGAAACTAAGGCTCAAAATAAGTGGTGAACTTTAGAGTCATGTTCACCTTCTAGGAAAAGCAGAGGATATACAAAACCAATAGCTTAAACAAAATTGAGTGTTTCCCCCACCCTCTTCCCACAATAGAAATCTGGAGATGAGCAAACATGGTAGATGATGTGGAAACTTCACCGATGGTTATGTTCTGCATTCTTATCCCATTATTTTCCAGTTTTCAGTTCTCCTCATGGACCAAAACTCCTCTGGAATGCCACTTATCATGTTTATATTCTAGTTAGGAATGATGAAAAAAAGAGAAAAAAGCAAAAAAAGGCATTTCCCTTCAAAGAGGACACAAAATCTTCTGTTTGCCGCTCTTGGTCAGACTTTAGTCACATGACCATAACTACCTGCAAGGGACGTGTAGGTTTTTGGCTGGCACACCGCTGCCCTGAATAAAATAGGGATGTGGTCTAGGAGAGGAGTAGAAGACTATTGGAAATGCTATTAGAAATATCTGTTCCTTCTGCCACGTTGGATCCCCAACTTCTGTGGACATAGCTCTTCCCACACAGAGAACACATGCCTCTATTCCTAAGTCATTCCCACCCCCAAATCTTGTCCAGTTACTGCACCTGGCTTAAAGATCCAGAACCTTTCAATGTTGTGTTATGGGCAGCCCTCTCCATCAGTTCCAGATGTGACTTCGTATAGCCTGGTGACCCATAAACTAAATGTCAGGCTACTTGTTCCTAGGCTACCCAATACATCAGTGTGGAGAAAGATAAAACAACCACAATTAAAAGCAAACCAGCCTTCCATTCAGGAGAGGGGGGGAAGATTTGTAGAGATGACTGGTCCCCAGGGATGGTTAAATTCTTCTGGGCAGGGATGGTAGGGCTTGCTGCTTGGACAGTGGACTGAGTGGCTTCCTTGCCCAGAAGGTGTGGCTGCTCCTCTCCAGCTCATGGGAGTGGCTCCTTGGATAGTGTGGTCTCTGGCTCTGCTTCAGAGAGCGTCCTCCCTCTTGATCATCCTCCTGCCTCCTTGGAACGGGGCATGGGAGAACTGGTCCTCCTAGGGATGCACAGTTTTAACACCTTGCAGTGTGGGGGGCAGGACCAGGGAAGGGAACTGTTTTAGGGCTTTTGTAGTCTCAGGTTGTTGTACACTGGGCTTGAGGTTGTTTTAGAAATGTTCTCTCAAGACCCAGATTGGTTTCAGGTCTGTTTTCTTCTGAGCATTGTAATGTGCAAATAACTGTAACCACATTTCTTAGTGCCTAGATACCATTTTTTAAGCTGGACTATTCATGTTTTACTCCCTGGCCTCTGTAGCTTGGTCCATCCTCTTAGCTTGTAAATTAATGATGACCATAGACCCTCATCTTCTGCAGAGAACTCTTAATAAAAGGGCTTGAAAAAGGCTTGGGGTCATAGTTTTATCTTCCATTAGAATTCCCACTTCACTGCCCCCCTTTAACCACTTCCCTTCAGGGTATAGCAGCATTCCGCTATTTTTTAGCTTCATGAAAACTCTTACTCAACTTATACAGGGCGAGCACGGACAATGCAGCATTCCCTTCCCACTCTGCTCATACACCAGCTAGCTCTAGCGGAAGTACACCTTTCTCTTGCAGGACTTTGTTGAAAGTGACAAGAGTGAGTCAAATCACACCAGCATCACTTTATTTCTCCCACTTCCCTTGCCCTAACTTCAGCAGGCATGCGGTCTAACTTCCCATGGTGCGGCAGCAGGCAGCCTTGACCAAACGCTTTCCCACTGCTTACACGGGTTGCCTGCTTTCCGGGGAGTGGCTTCACTCTCCATGTGTGCCCGATTCCCTTCCCAGAACTCATGGTTCATTCTACATTCAGGTTCTATTACAGGTAGCACCCCTTGTCTGATAGCAAACTATCAGTGGGAAATGGCATCTGGCTCTTAATAGAGCCCTAAACTTGGGGTTTAAAAACCCAAGGGTTTAACTGGCACAGTGCTTGGGCTCGTTCTAAGATTAAGCAGTAGAGGCAGCATGGAAGACCAGGGCTCCCTGACTCCCAATATAGTGTGGCTCTGTATGGTATTGCCAAAGCAAACTTGCCTGAGCTTCATTTTCTCTATCTGTAAAAGAGGCATAATCATTCTACTGCTTCATAGGGCTGTTTTGAGAATGAAATGAGATACGGTATAAAGTGTTATGAATATCTGACATTATCATTAATGTGTTTTACCTTCTGGGAAACTGATTTGCATTTTAAGCAGAACTTTCAATGTCCAGTCGCAAAGGAATAATGTTAATGGGGAAAATTTCAGGCACCACACAGGCCAGGATTAGAAATGTAGGACATAAGCAGCAAATTCCACCCCCTTTCCCATCATCCTTTATAATTTCCTCCTTCTTATCTCCTTCCCCTCCAAAATCCTTTCTTCAGCCTCTGCCCTTTCTCCCCACCATGACCCTGAGCAGGTAGATAGCCTGGTATGTTAGGAGGTCTCTACAAGAAGCACCATTTTTGCTATGAGCCAGAAGGTCAGGAAGGAATCAACAGCCCCTGTGTCCCTGGGACTAGGAGGCTTTTCTTGTGGAAGCTGGCACAAAGAACATGGGTACTCCCTCCTCTCCAGCCCCTCCCAACCCCCCCTCCCCCCGCCCCGGGGAGCACTATAGCTGACCAGAGCTGCCTCTGCATTCCACAGAACGGATAGTGCCGGGGTGCCTGACCACATACATCCTCTCTGCCGAGCCCTGGCTAGCTCGCAGGCTGCAGGGAGGACCCAAACATGCCATATGGGGGGACATTGTGAGGATGTCATTAGCAGGTTTGGAAGGTTGAAATTCTGGTTGTGGGAAAGAAGGAAGCTGGGAGTCGTGTAGGTTGTGGGTGGCCTATAGATGCAGCTAAGTGGGAGGAAAACCCCGCATCGCCCTGGGCATCTCCTATCTAGTTGGGATCTGTCCTCAGGGGGCATGGTGTAGGAGCCTTTCATTATAGCAAGGAACCTCATGCCTAGACCTGGGAAAGCATTTCCTCGGTATGGGAATTAAAACCAACCGATATACTAAGCGCTATTTAGGAAGAACATAGTGTCATTTTCTATATAAATTAGTTCTTTTTCCTAGTGATTAAAAATAAAATGCCAAAGGTACAAAGAAGAAAATAAAATTCACTGACTCCTATCACTGAGCGATAACCACTGTTGCCATTGTGCCTGTGGCCTTTCTGACTTTCTCCACAGATACGTATACAGAGGGAGAAGTAAATCATTTGGTAGTCATGGAGTCATATCCTCTTTAAAGTGCAAATCTGCTTTCCTCCCTCCTTAGTTTTTTTGTTGGGGATGTCTGTCTTTGTCAGCTAATAGACCCATGTGGATCTTTAGCTCTAGAATCTTCTACTTTTGTAAACAGAGTTAGTTTGTAGGGGGAGTAGAGTTGTTAAGCTGTGTGGGATAGCCTGAGCTTTGGAAGGGCTCTCCTAGGGCTTCCTTTGTCTAACTGTGAGGCCTCCTGAGGGCTCCTGGCCCCACACCTGTGAATGTCCTGTTAGGTAAGTGAGCACAGGCCTGGCCCCTACTGAAAGGGTTGGGGTGGGGGGTGGGAGCAGAGTTGATGCTGTTCACCCATCCAAGCACATACCTGTTGATGGGGCGGAGGAAGTGTTTGTGAAACAGCACTGTGGGAGCTCTGGGCCAGCACCCTGAGCAAGTGTCTGCAACGGCTCTGGCATGCAGTTACCGGCAGCCACCTGCGTTTCATGGGGCCAAAGCCTATGGACATCGGGCTGGAAGCCAGAAGTCTGATTCTTTTTTTCCTTTGGCATTCACTGCCCCAGTGCATCCCGGTGTCTTGGCCCACATACCTAATCAATCAACAATTCACCCTCTTATTGCCAAAGTAATTTAGCTAAAATGGAGACTGAACGTGGTCACTTCCTTGCTTAAAAGCCTTCAATAGTTCCCCAGCACCTAACCAAAGTTCTTATTCTGAAGGGAGGTTTTTGAAACCCTTGTAGCCTGGCTCCAAGACCTCCTGCAACCCATAGCCCCCAGGGAACCATCTGCTGCCAAGAGGGACTTCCCCAAACTGGACTGCTTCTCGCCTTCATGCTTTTCTTCTGCTTAGGATGCCCTCTTGGCCTCTTCTGGTCAACTGCTCGCCATACTTGAAGACTTGGCTCAAGCACCCCCCTCCAGGGAGCCTTTCCAGCCCATTTCTTTCCCCTTCACCCCAGCCACAAAGCCCTGCATGCAAATCTCTGAAGAAAGTCTGCACCGACACTGACACTGTGTGCCGCTGGCTGTGTGTGTCTGTCTCCCATGAGGTCTGGGTCCCTTGATTTTGTGTCTCTGGACTTGGCAGTGTGCTGTATATGGAATTGGTACTCAGTGCATTTCCGTTGAATCGGGGATCAATGGGATCATCATTTTCTCTAACCTTTGGCTTGGAGGTTGAGTCAATGTGCTCATGGGGGAGAGTTGGGGGAACAGGGAGAAGTCTAGTGACCAAGGAGTGCTGGGTCTGGGTGTGCTTGTCTGCCACTTGCCAGATGGTGGTTTCTTCCAGGTCAGCAGCTTTGGAGCCCTGGGAAGTCAAGACCACTGTGACGCCTGGCTGCACTTGGCAGTGGTTGGTGCACTGCCTAAAGCTCTACCACATAGTCCACAGATTCAAACTCCAGCTTTGGCTTCCCGTGCAGCTGGTGTATGTGACCTTGGGTGAATCACTTTGCTTTCCTGGGGCTTGGGTTTCCCATAGCTAAAATTAGCTGTGAAGTGATTGGACCTTGGTAATGGCACAAAAACTTCCTTGCTGTCTATGGATCAGACCTAATATTGATTGTACCACTTAGTTTAGGAGTTTTTGCCCCCACTCAAAGGCAAACACCTCAATTTGTTCAAGTGATAGAACATGTCCTACGCAGTCAAGGAAAAACCATGTTCCTTTGACATTCTCCCAGTTTTGATATTCTGTGGCTCTGAGCTCACTCTGCTTGGAGAATTGCCTAAAAAGCAGAGGCTTGGGGAAAGGAGAGAAGAAAGAAGTAAGGAAGGTAATTCCTCTGGTCCACTAAACTTTGGCGGAACCAGGGCCTTTGAGTCACAAGCAAGGGCCTCCCTCAAGGGCTCATAAGGAAAGCCAAAGTGACGATTTCACAAGCCAAGGCAAGGCTCCTTTCTTTCTCTGTAACAGGCCCTTACCTGGGGGGAACATAGCTAGGAAGTTAGGCTCCATACCTCAGAACCTTGTCCCCTCACCTTCCCCCTGCTTCTCCTACCCTCCTACTCCACAGCCAAAGATGCTGGGTTAAGGGATGAAGCCTCCCTGGTAGGCCTTCACACGGGGGCTTTCTAGACCTCTTCAGGACATTTACAGCCACGAGAATTCTGGAATCTTTTGTCAATATGTCACAAAGTCTAATAAAAATTGAGCTTAGATCTGCATTAAGGCTGCAAAGGTTAACTGAAATGTCAGACTTTAATTCTGGCTTGAATTGTAGCAACTTGGTGTGCTTATTTCATACCTAATGGCAACCCTAATGAGCACTCATAACATCCATTGAGTTGTTTAAAAAAAATGGAAGACAAAGCAATAAAGATAATCCAGTAAACAATTCTTTGCAAAATCAGGCAGACATAGTAAAAAATAAAGGGTCTGGAATAATTGGGAGGAAAGACCTGGAAGCCACAGGCTCATCTGTCGTCTGAAAAGTGAGGAACCTGCACATAGGACAGGTCACCCCAGGCCGATGGGGTGGGTGGGACCCCACCTTTGTGGTTTTTCCTTGACTGTGTAGGACATGTTCTATTGCTTGAACACATCAAGACATTTGCTTTTTGGGGTACAAAGACTCCACTGAGCAGTGCAATCAATGTTGGGTCTGACTCTTGAGCAGTGAGGATATTTTTATGCCATTACCAAGGTCCAGTCCCTTCCCAGGTTGATGAAAATTGCCCCAGTGCCTTTTTGGGGAGTGTGCTCTAATGAAAACATCATTTTGTAAGGGTGTTCCATTCTGCTAATGCCCTGAGCTCTCTCTGCAAAGGTTCCAGAGTGTGGTTTTCACAAGTCTGGTGTGAGGGCAGGACTGGTAGCCTGAACCCTGCTAAGGATGAAACAAACAAAAAAAGCCTGCTACCAAATGTATGAATGTTCCACACAGGCAGTAGGAGCTGACTGGAGTAAAGTGTATCCTATCCACTTACGAAACCACCTCCTGTATGATGGGGTCTGTGCTGAGTGGTGAGGGTGTAGAGATGACCCAGGATGCCAGGTGCCATTGGGCACTGCAAAGATATGTGCACAGCTAAAATCATAACAGGCACAGAGTGCCTGGGTGGCTCAGTTCGTTAAACATCTGCTTTTGGCTCAGGTGGTGATCCCAGCATCCTGCCTCAGGCTCCCTGCTCAGCTCTGCCCTCCCTCCCATGTTCTCTCCCTCTCTCTCTCTCCCAAATAAATGAATAACATTTTAAAAAAAATAAAATAAAATCATAACAGGCACACAGTAAAGACTCAGAAAACATTTTTGGATGAGTAAAGAAGTAAAGACAATGAGTGTTATATTTGCTGTGTAGACAGCAGTATTAGCATGTTCTGGAAGGTGCTATCATTGCTCATTTGGGAGCCAGAGAAGATCCAGGAAGTTGTGAATTAAAAAACTCAGTGGGTAGTGAACCTGAGAAGGTACTCCAGGTTGAGGGCACTGCCTGGGCAGACACACAGTTTTGGGAGGGTGTGGGATGTGTGGTCTGTTGTATCAGGCTCAGAGTCCATGTGTGTAAAGGAGCTGGGGGCAGATGTGGAGGAGAAATGAAGGCTGGGGCTGCACTGTAGCAGGCACTGACGGCCAGGGAAGGATGTTCTATCCCTACTGCAAGGGACCTGGAGTCCCTAGAGAGGCCCACTCAGATCTCTGCCTAACTCTGTTTGGTGTTAAGTTTGAGGACAGAGGGGACTGGATTGTTCAGGCCCCATGTTCTCTGGCCTCTGAGTCCCTCCCATGCCTGCCCATGTATAATCTTAGGAGAATCAGGGAAAAATGTGACTTGGGTCCTGGCTGGGAACCCCCTCCTCAGCCTCAGAGAGGGAGGAATCTCTGGGTGTGAGGATATTAAAGTGCCAACAACCCACCCTCAGCTTGGTTCTGTTAGCTTGGGTCAGGGAAGTCAGCCAGAAGGTTCTTCTCAGGGGCCAGGTTAGAGTGAGCCGCAGAAGCATGGAGGCTGTGCTTGCCAGCTGGGAAATAACCACAAGACAGAAGCATCCTCAGCTGAAAGGAAGGAGGGGACTAGTGTTTGTTGAATGCCTACTTGCAACCAGGGACTAGGCTGAGCAGTTTAAGTAGGCTATTTTATTTTGATGTTTGTAACAAACTGTGTGGTTTGCTCTTATTTTACAGATATGGCAACTGAGGCTCAGAGTGTTTAAGCATCTTGTCCTGAATCATGTTGTTAATAAGTAAAGGTGCAGGGATTTGAACCTAGTTACCTACCTGCAGGTTCAGTGTACTTCCTGCTCTGTTCCCCTCCCCTCCTTACTGACCATATTGGCTTGAGATCTGAATGTGGTCCCACTTTGAACCATGTGTAACCTCGGGAGATGTGTCCAGGGCATGAGGAGGGCTCTTCCCCTTCTCTCTTGCCCCCACCTCCACAGCTGGATCCCTTTAAGAAGATGGCTACTTCTCAGGTCATCTACAAGTTGAGGTCACTGCTATTGTTCCTTTCTTTCCCCTCTTATCCACCACACTGACAGTGCAATACCCCCTTGACCTGTTTGAAGTTTGCTTATACTTTGCTCAGCCCTGGTGAGTGGCTATTGGTGGCATTTAAGCACACAGAGGACTCCAGGACTAAAGGGGCACAGAGGAAAGACATTCACAAGTCTGAGGTTGGGATTTGGTGGCTTCATCTTCTTTGTGGATTCAGCTTTGGAACTAGATCTTGCTGTTCTCTGGACTCCCCGATGAGCTGTTTCTCCTGCTGAGGTGGAATTCTTCCCCCCAGTGCCTAAGGGGGGAGGGGGGTTTGCACAGAGGCTTCCAGGGAACAAAATAGCAGCTGGAATGGTGCCATAGAGTGATTATCCAAATGGTGACCCGAAGCTGGGCGAGGAGGCGAGGCTGTAGGTGCCTCCGCTCTGCTGGTGGCTCCTTGCTGAGATAAGCACAGTCTGCAGCCCCTCAGCTGCCCATGGAGGCAGCTTAATGCATTCCCATGATTGCAGGGGGCTTCCTTGCCAAAGATGTTATTCCCCATGAGCCTGAGGTCTCTCAGTGCCTTAGTGCTCAGAGAATTATAGCCAGCAATCTCCATCTCAGTTCACTGGAGAAGGAAGCAGTGGACACCTCAGTACAATTAACTCTGTGCTGTGATTAAGTGGATCCCAATGAAACTCTTCCCTGCAGGACAGCTGCCAAGGGCTGGAATCACATAGTAATTTATTCCTGTGGTTAAGTATCTGCCCTCATTAGAACTCAAGCTTACTGAGAAGGGGCCACTAGGAGTTATTTGCTCTCAGTAATATACTTAGTGAGGATGAAGATACCTTGTGCTTATTATGTGACCATGAGCTGGGAGGGAAAGGTATGGAGGACAGGGCAAAGGGGAGGCAGGGAAGCCCACAGTTAGCAATGCATCCCCATAGGAAGATGCAGCAAGAGAGAGCGTCCTGAAGGCAGAGACTGGTGTATGCTGGCATTAGTACCAACTAACCAACTGCTGTGGCATCTTGGGTGTCTTTTAGCCAATTGGGGCCTCAGCTTCCTCATCTATAAATAGTGGATTTTGAATATTTACAGATTTTATCAGTTCTGACATTATGAAACCTGGTAGCCTTTAGAGAAAAGACATCTTGTCGTCATTATTTTATCATAATTGATCTTTGATCTTTTTTGGTTGGGAGAGACTATAGATAGTTAGAGAAGAACAACCTCAGTGAAAAAGCTGAAAGGCTAGTGGAAAAGTAAGTTAAATTGATCCTCTGTGATTCCAGGGACCCAGGGAGACTTTTATTTCAGTGTTTTGATTGTGTATGTCTCCTCTCAGAGTAGAGATGAACAATGACTGTGCACTTTTAAGAGATTATGCCTAAGGACGAAATTGGCAAGAGGGGTAGGGAACTGTCCAGCAGAGAAAGCTCCTGAAACCACGAGGGACAATTCCATTTCAGATGATTCAGTTCTTACATTGTGCTTCACAATGTGCCAGATGCCAAGGAGGGAGACCAGAGAACACTGACCTTGTCCTTAAGGAGCTTACACTCAGGAAAGGACATTAGGCACAAACACTGGAACATCTAATACTTTGTTCTCAAAAAAAGAAACTCAGTAGCGGAGGAGTTCAGAGAACAGAGAGGAAAGTGAGCTGTAAAGACCTGAGGGGGGTTGGGATTTGCAGTGGGCTTTAACCATGACTGGATATAATTTAGTGGCATATTGGGGGAATTTCAAGCAGAAGGGATGGCATGGGCAAAAAGAGGTTTGTAATCTTTGCAAAGAGGAGGGGACGGAGTGGTGAGGAGGAAGGACAGGGAGGAGGAAAAACGGAGAGGAATATTGGAAAGGAGGAAGGGGGGAAGGGAGAAAAAGAAATCAATATGGAAGGAGACTCTGAAGACAAGCCAGTGTGCAGGCCCATGTGCTTCTCAGGCACCACTCCAAGCTGTGGGCTTGGAATTTAGTCTGTGAGGAGAGCGGAATAAGGGGAAGAGAGAGACACAGAGAGGAGAAAAGAGGAAGGCATTTCACACTGAGAAGGGGGGAAAGCCCCTAATGAAGCAAATGTTCCCAAGAGGGCCCTGACCTCTCCTGCACTTAGGAGAAAGTACCCCCACAAACAGCGATGAGTTCAAGATTTAGGAGCCTGAGCCATTAGGAGCCACTGAAAATGTGCTAAGCCTCCCTTTCCCTCTTCCCTGCTGAATCCATCCTCCCTGGGCAGCCTTCCTCAGCTGTTGGATCACTTTTCCCTTGGTGTAAACTTCATGGTCCATGACTTGAAGATTGAAAGTTGGACAAAGGGGTGTCAGCTGCCTCCAGGAGAATGTCTACTCTTTGGGGAGATATAAGAACACCTGCACTGCTGTACCCCCTCTCCAGCACCCAAGGACATAGGGCTGGCCTCCTGCGCTCTCCTTCCCCTCTGTGGGGAAGTTCCTTGGAGCCCAACCGTTTCAGCATTCTTATTGCCTAAGCTCCCATGCCAGCAGCATCTTCACTCAAAGCTTAACTATTTCATTTTTCACTCAATTGTTTAGACTTGGCTTGTTTTCTTATTTCTTAGCCCCTTTAAATGGGCAGGCATCTGCACCTGGACAGTTGCCTTCTTTCACCCTTACACTGGTCTGAGAGGAGGGTTTTGTGCTAGAATGAGATTTTGTTTAATATCCCCCGCAGCAAAATGCATTAGGCTATTTCTGTGGTGGAGTTTCCCTTCCCCACAATGATCTCCTTATTCCCCTCCCACCTAGAAATTGAGGGAAGAAATGGGGTGGGAGATAGATACTCTTCAGATAAGACAAAGGCCTTTTATAGCAAGCGATGGCTATTGGAATTGTTTCCTTTTGTTATTTATTGCTGGGACTTTCACATAGGAGTTCATCCCACACTGTCAAGTCTTTAGTGTATCAAGTAACAGTTGGGACCAACTCCCTCCTGCTGAAATGCAAGAATAATAATCTTTCATAGTGAGACAGATTTAGGTTACATTCTGTGAGAAATTCCAAAGTGTCAAGAATCGACTTCCTTTGGTGCGCTTTATTGGGGAGAGGGGCTCCCCAAAGACCCCAGGTGGAGAAGGATGGTTGATCCATCTAGAACACATTAAAACGAGTATAGGTTGAAGGTACTGGTGGCCTGGACAAAGTGACCCCTAAATCTCTGATTTTATGACATTTCCATCTCTGGCTGAATACAAGTTACCACTCTTCCCTCCATGCTGCCCTGGAGAGCTGGGGACTGTTTTCTCCTTTCTGAAAGAGAAGGGAAACCTCCATTATGAAAACCAATTGATACAATTTGAACCTGCATGCAATTAAAAACTAAATTAAGCAGGTTCATAAAATCTAACCTTCTGGTTTAACAAGCTTGATTCTGGAAGTGGCTGCTCAGACTCTGGCTGAAGGGTGGTGGTGGGGAGTGGGGCAGGGGGAAATTCACAGCTATCAGGAGAGGAAGTCCTGTTATTCTCCACCACTTCTGTCCAAATGGGTTTTGTGGCCATCTGACCCAGGGTTGTCGAGTCCCCTGCAGTGCGGGTGTAGGGGGGAGGCACTGCAGGTCACACAGGTCACTGCGGGCTCACCTGATGGATGCCCATCTCTGAAGTCTGTGCCTGGCTGGAGAGGTGGGGGGCCATACCTATAGCAGACCTAACAGTGGTGTTTACAGCCAAGTCTTGGTGCTCCTGCCCCACTTCCCATCCTCCATTACTGCCCACTGTTGACTGGGTACCACAGCAGGATAGGATGACACACACATTGCAGTTATAGGCTGTGATCTTTCATGTTTCATCTGTGTATCTGGGGGAAAAAAACTTCAAAAATTGAGAAATCCTACCTTGACTCTAGAGAGTTGAATGGAATTGAGGGACAGGCAACATCAGAATGTATATATTTTCAGTTACATATACATACCTCATTTCAAAAAGATTTGATGAGGCTGGCAGGATGGAACTTAGAGAAGACAGCCTCCACCTGTGAGGAGTTGTCATTTCAGTGTTTATGACCAAGCAAATCCTAAGCGATGGAAGAAGAGATGGGAGGAACTGGCAATCCCGCCTCTTTAATTAGGGTAAAAGGAAACCAGCCCCAAGGAATTTGATGAAAATCTGGCTGAGTTAGGAGACAGGCACTGCAGCATGGACAAGCCAAAGGAAATGTAGGCCAATAAAGATCCAAGACAAATTATAAAGGAGGGCTCTTGCATTCCTGTAAATAGACATTTGGTTAATTTACCGCAAAGGGCAAAAGTTGAAAATTGGTATGATTTTTATCTAAATGTACTTATATGTTTATGTTCTTTTAAATATTCTTTAAACTATATGTCTGATATTAGTGTAACTTTCTTTAATTGTATTTAATTAAGCTAACTGCCTCAATTTAGTTTTGGAAATAAATAACATACATCTGAAATAGTATCCTTTCACATTTTTGCTTGGTTGTTAAGAAATGTGTTTTTATATGGCAGCTGTATTCCATTAGAAGAGCATGCTGGCTGCTGGGATGCTTGAACCAGGGCATCTCGACTCTTGGAGGCCTCGCATGCAGTTCATATTATGAAGTGACCACCCAGACATTAACGTTAAACAGCTAGCATTGAATGTGTCCTCATGAAATGCAGTGCCTCACCTGCTGCGGCCCATGGCTGGCTCCCTACTCAGTCCCGTTATCCTTTCTTTCTGTTTTGGGACTATGTAGTCCTGTGTTTCAGGGTAGCTGACCTAACCCATGGGGCAGGTCAGTCATGGTCACATTTCCCTAATAAGTCGTTGGCTTACAAAAGGGTAAGAGCATGGGACACAATCTTGGCCAAGGAAATAAAAGGGAAGTGAGGTTGAGAAGCACCTGAGAAAGATTCCTTGAAAAGAGACATAAGGCAGAGTGCGTCTCTTCTTCCTCTGGATGTGTCCTGCTCAGTTGTGATGCCAGGACAGTGGCAGCTGTGTCCACGGGGGTGGGGGGGGAAACACCTCAATGAAGATGGATTCAACACAATGAGGGTGGCAGAGTGAAAAGTTGGAAAGAACTGAGGTTCTTAATGAAATTGTTGAGTCATTCACTTAAAAGCCCTGGAATTTTTCTCCCTATAACTATTTGTTTTGTGGGTTAATAAATTGCCTTATTTGGGGTGGGCTTGTTAGTTGGGATATTTTGTACCCATAGGTAGTCATGCATCTATTTCTTAAGCCAACAATCTTATAAAGTAAGTATTACTATTATATTCATTTTGTTGGTGAATAAATTGACTTGGCTCAGAATGGCCAAGTCGCTTGCCCAGGGCCACACAGACAGGAAGTGCCGGAGGTGAGCTCATGTCACTCCAGAGCCATTGCTCCTGACTGTTAAATTAACCAATAAACCTACTCTGGTCACTTATCTAAAGGGGCCTCTAGAATGCTAGCTGGACAAACTGGAGCCTACTGGAGGTGGGTCTCATCATACGGTCGGTGGTCAGATGCTGTCTTTCTGTCCTCTTCCTCTGGCCGGACAGTAACTGTAGCAGGAACAGCATTTTTTATTGCAAAGGGGACAATTTATATCTTTCATTTCATCACACCCTCTATCAGTGGGCAGTCAGACTCTAAAAATCAATCCCACACTGACTCAGTCCCCCCCAGAGATGCATTTGACAATCGGAACTATGTCCAAACTATAGGCTGAACAAGGGCAGTGACTTTCCAGAGAGCCTGTGGGTGTTTATTCAGTTATTTATTTTGAGAGTCAGCCAAATTTCTTTCTGCCCCCGTCTGGCGAATCCCTGCCCCTTTGCCTTGGTTTGGGGGAGGTGTGAGCTAATGACATGGTCCCGCTTGTTTCCCTAGCCTCCAGGTGACCTCAGCTCCTAAAGTGGATCACATGATCACACTGGTGGTTCGATCCCATCTGGACCCAGCAGTGATCGGGACACAGCTGGTTTATGGGTCACTTTGTCAAAATGTTCCAACCTCCAGTGTCCCCTTCCCTGCAGCCAGGAGAACATTGCTATGGAAAGTGCCAGGGGCATCCAGTGGGCATTGGCAGCTTCTAGGACTTGGGAATAGAACCAAGGGGAGGAGTCCCAGCAAAGAGGAGAACAGAAGGCAGAGAGAACAGACAGATGGAGAGGAACGTTTGAGAAGGACAGTCAGGGAAGGAGAAAGACTAGCTCACTAATAATAATGACAATAATAATAGTAATAATAACAGTAGCTTCATATCTGTATTTTCAGTGTTTTCAGAGCACTAATTGGAAGCTCACAAAACCCTATGATATGTGCTGAGTCAATATAATAATGAACATGTGAGAGCAATGACCATAGCTCCACTGCTTTGGAGTCATTATTTTGTGCCATCACTTTACTAATTACTTACATTATCACATTTGATCTTTATAACAACCTGTGAAGTTCCCCCAATTGTTCCCCTTTTGCAGATGAGGAAATTGAGACGCATAGGGGTTAAGCGAGTTTTGCAAGGTCATATATAGCTAGTAGGCATGAGAACCTGGGATAGAACACAGGTCTACTGGCTCCAAATCTAATGAGCTCCCAGCTAGCCCTGAGAGATGGCCCAGGACCTGAGCCCCTTGGCTGGGCATCGAGATAAATTTGCCTCTCACACCCAGAAGCTGGTAGAAATACCCGGGAGGTGCCCCTTTCATTAGGAGACAGAGAGATGAGTCCCCTACCAGGATTGGCTTGTGGAGCCGTTTATTAACTTTCTGGGCATTTTGCTGACAGTGCAATTTGCAGAGCTGTTAACAGCAGTGAAACACTGGTGAGTGTCAAGACACAACAGGAAGATGAGGAGTGAGAGGAGGCTGCCAGCCATTCCAGTTGCCCTTTGCTGGGATTAATGAAGCCTGTGTGCTGTCCTGATGTTGACAATTCCCAGAAATGTCAGGTGCCACCTGGACTGTCTTGTGAGCTTGTCAAACTCCCTTCTGCTCTCCTCCCTTTCTGCCGACACCAGTCACTGGGGGAAACACTGGCACACCCTTAAGCCTCCCCTTTCTTTCCATGCTTGAGTTTGGGGCTCTGCTGGTCATTCAGACACAAGTTTTGTAATTCTGGACCCAACTCTGAATTCAGTTCCTGGACCTTTAATACCGTGCTTTCATGGCCCATGTTACTTTGTACAGTAATTGTGGAGAACAGCTCAACTCCATAACGAGGACAAATTTTATTCTAGCAACTGAATCTCAGTTAAAGTCATCACAAGCTATTTATTGATGTTTTTAGAAGAGAAACCTGAAAGAACATGCACCAACAGAGACAGCTTGAGCTGAACCACTAAGCCTTGCCCATCCTGGCTCTTAATGTGTGTGGGTTTTGAAGACCGATTGAGCTGGGGGACCTGTCTTTCCTAGGCACAGGGTGGCGAAGCCAGCAGAGGAGCTGAGGGAAGGAAGCAGAAGCTGATGGAGACTTTGTCCATTCTCAGCTCCAAGAGGGCAGGTCTGGTGCGTCCATTCTGCTGTGTTTGAGCACTTTTCACTCATCAGTTGCTCTTCTCAGTTTTGGGAAAAAAAGCAGCATTTGGGATACAGGACCTGATATCCAAGAGCTCCTTCTGGTGGCAGTGGTGGCCACGTAAATAAGTTCATTTCAGGAGGAAAAGGCTGTGACAGAGACATGAGGAGAATGTTTTGCCAGGAAAGAGAGGAGTGTCTGCCAAGGCCTTCCCACAGGGTGCCGCTTGGGTGGACAGGCTCGGGAGTGGGATTCTCCCTGTGGAGGGGTACGGAAGGGGCAGCATTATGTACCGGGAAGAAGACAGTTTAAATCTGGTTCTGATAGTTCCTTACTGTGAGAACTTGGGCATGCTAATTAATTGTCTAAGCCTTAATCTTCTCATCTGTGAAATAAGGATAATGATGCCCATTTTACGTAACTGTGGTTAAGACAGAATATGAATGAGGATTAATCTACATGAGGTTATTTCTTTGGATGTTGGTTTCTCCTTTAAATTCCTGGGGCTTGGGATTTTCAGAGAAGAGCAGGCCATGTTTGGAAAAGGCCACAGAATGTTTCTGTCTGGAAAGGGTGTGTACTGAGAAGGGTCAAGGACTTTGGGTCTGGGATAGTTATTCCTGCCATCTTCCCCAGATCGGACTCTGCTTCTCACCAATGCACTTGCACAGGGTGTTAAATTCTGTGCTTGACTGGTATGTATGCAGGATCTTAAAACTGAAGTTATATCAGAAAAATTAAGATTCTGCAGATACGGCAAAGTGCAGAAACTAAAAATACTCCAGGAAGGCAAATGCACAAAGTTTATCACATAACACAGTAGCAGGTTCCAGGGGCCCTGGCTTTCTGGGCTTAAAGTGTTTTGTGAATCAGGCAGAAGCCAGACACCAGGTGTCTCTTGGACCCCATTCCACGACTAGGTAATCAGGTCTGCGTGGGGCCCAGGAATTTGTATTCACATAGAAGGGCCTGGCTGATTCTGTTGCATAGGATCTCTGTGCCTGGGCAAGTGCCAGCTGGAATACACCACCCACTGTGATCAAGCTACCTCTCCCCAGTCAAGTCCCTGCACCAAAGCCTAGAAACAAAATGGAGAAATAAAGTGCCGGACAAAGCCTGGTCCTGAGGCCATCTGGCCAATAGGAAATATGCCAGTGCTCTGGCCTTGGGGACTCTGGGGTGTTTAGCTGGTGGAACATCTCTGGGGCTGGTCTGGAGTCTGCTGCCTCGTAGGCAACCATCCACAGCAAATGTCTAAAGCACCCTTCCCCAAAGGACCAGCTCTCAGGTGAGGAGTGGTGCCCGTACAAGGCAGGATTCAAGGGACCCTGGAAGCTCTTATTCCCAGAAAGTCTCCCCCTCGGGCCTGAAGTTCTCTTTAACTTACATAGGTAAAAATCCCTCAAGCCCCTGCTAATATGCAGATGAGTTGTCCCAAGGGAGGGGCCCACAGACCTGTTAGCACACAGTGGGCTTCTCTGAAGAGAAGTGAATTGGCTGTTGAAACCATAGACCAGGACACTGAGGGAGTGACAAATTGATTCAGCCTGTATTAAGAAGAAATTTGTCCAGATGGGCATGGGAGTTAAATTAAGTTGATGAATTCAACCCACTATTTATTCAGGTTGAAATTGGTTCTGTGCAAAGACAGTCCCTCTTCCCACTCATAGCACCCAATGAATGGTAATGCTAAGAGAATGAAATACAGAATAGCGACATTCTGAGGAGCATAGTTAAAGATGAGGATGAAACACCTGGGTAAGGTCTTGAAGGATGGGCAGGATTTCCACCAGCAGAGGTGAGGCATGCATGTGCGTGTGTGCGTGTGCGTGCGTGTGTGGGTGTGTTTGTGTGTGAGGTGTATTTCTAGAAGAAGTGGTGCCCCCAGGAAGTTCAGTTTGACTGAAGAATTCATACAGGAGGGGGCTATGGTCAGACTCTTACCTCGGAGTCCGCATTCCTGGGGTCCACTGAGGGTTTCCGAACAGGAGACTGGCACATGCTTTGAAAAGCCGGTCTGGTGGTGTAAGGTTGCAGCAGGTTGATGAGGGTGCACAGAGAACAGTCATGGGGCTCTTACTGCTGCCCAGCCACAGTGAAGGCTTGCACCCATAGGTGGCCTTTGGTATAGAGACTGGTATATGCTGGCAGCAGTACCAACTTTCAGTGAATATGCATCAAGGCTCCTATGATACCCTTGTTGTGGGAGATACACAACCTCTGTTTTTCAGAGACCTCACCTTCTAGTACATTTTTTTGCTGCTCCTTTTTCAGAGGAGAAAGCTGAGATGCAGAGAAGCCCAGCAACTTGCCCAAAGCTCACCAGCTAGCAAGTGGCAGAGTGTGGATTCAAACCCAAGTCTTGCTGGTGACAAATGACATGGGAACATCTGCTGACATTTCCTGATCACTAACAAGAGGCTTTATATGGGTTATCATTTATATACAATATTGTTGATCTTCATAAAACCCCTATGAGGGAGCTATTGATTATTAACCCATTTTTAGAAGAAGAAAATGAGATAACAGAGAGACAAAGTTGTCCAAGTCACACAGTGAGAGGAAGAGCCCAAACTGGGTGCTAGTATCCAGGTAATCTGATGTACGGGCCTTACTCCTAAGCATCGCACCGTCCAAAGCTTGATCTCTTCCTCCCTCTCTTCCTCTCTCCTCTCCTTCCAGTCCTCTTTCCAAAAAGAACTTAGTGTGGTTTTGGCCACTCTTTGCCCAGTGTGTGTGCGTGGCTGGTGTGGATTTGCACCGGAAGTGTCAAGGTGCTGGGTCAGCTATGTATTCCCTGCCTCCAGCCTCCCTGGATCCGTTGTGGCTCCTCGTCCTCATGGCTCCCTCCACCCCTGTGCTCTCTGGCTTCCTGGTCAGGGGTGGAGTCCACCTCATGCACTGAAGGTCCTGAGCCCATCCTGTTGCTCTCAAAAGGTTGTTCCAAAACTGAGCTCCTGGTTTTTGGCTGCAGGTCTGCCCCTCTCGCAACCTTCCCCTTCTAGGAAATGGTTACTCCATCCTCCCAGTTGCTCTCGCCAAAACCGCAGAAGCTATCCTTGATTCCTTTCCCTCTCAAGCCACGCAAAGAATCCTGTCAGTGTGACCTTTAAAAGACTTACAGAACCCAAGTTTTACCCACCCGCTGCTGTAAGCCCGGTCTCAACCTCCGCAAGCTTCTCTCCTAGATGTTTCCTAAACATTTCCTGGCTGCTACCTTTGCCCCTCACCATCTCTCCTGCAGCCAGAGGGGTCTTTTAAAAAATACAGCAGATGTCATGTCTCTGCTCAAAATGCTCCAGTGGCTTCCCTGTCGCTGGGAGTTAAGATCCTGCAGTAGCCCTCAGGGCCCCCACAGCCTCAGAGCTTGTCTCTTGCCCTCTGCCCCTTGTCCACTCTATTCCAGCCATATGGCCTTTTTATTTTCCTTGAACATGCTGAGCATGCTTCTGCCGCAGGGCCTTTGCACTTGGTGTCCCTTCTGCCTGGAAAACTCTTCCCCTGTTTCTGCATGGCTGATCCTTCATTTGCTTTAGTTCTATACCAGTCAGGATGGACTGCAGTACCAAACACCCCCATTTCTCAGTTACTTAAAGGTAATGAGGTTATTTCTCCTTTACACAACATGTCCTTTTCAGGCCAGCTAGAGTCTCTGCTCCATGAAATTTTGTCCTGGCAGCCAGGTTGACCAGGACACCCTCTGGGACACTATAGAGAGCAGGAGGGAACTGGGCTGGGCAGTAACAGCTGACCCTGGCCATTTCATTGGCCAGCGTATGTTACAAAGCCACCCCTAATATCACCTGGGTGGGGAAGAGCAATCCTGCCCCCTGCCAAGGTGGAACGAGAAGAGGGAGATTTGTGAGCAGTCTCTGTTATGTGCCATTGCTCCTTGGCCCTAGGAATTTTCTTTCTCCTTTTCTCCTATGGCGTTCTC
Source organism: Neomonachus schauinslandi (assembly GCF_002201575.2). Taxonomy (NCBI): domain Eukaryota; kingdom Metazoa; phylum Chordata; class Mammalia; order Carnivora; family Phocidae; genus Neomonachus; species Neomonachus schauinslandi. Next base: position 81,263,112 of record NC_058413.1, on the reverse strand, counting down.
TGGAACACTCACCACTTTCCAAAATTCAGTATTTAGTTGACTGCCTCTTCCTGATCAGAACTGAGGGTAGGGTCTTTGTCTATTTTGTTTGCTATTTGTCTCGGTGCCTAGAACCATGAGCACCAGATAGCAGATGCTGAATAAATATTTATTGAATATATGTTATAGAATGGATTGTGTCTCCTCAAAATTTGTATGTTGAAACCCTAATCCCCCATGTGACTACGTTTGGAGATAGGACTTTCAAGGAGGTAATTAAAGTTAGATGAGGTCATAAGGGTGGGGCCCTGATCCAATAGGACTGGTGTCCTTATTGGAAGAAGAAAAGACACCAGCAATCTCTCATTCTCCACACACATAATGAGGAAAGGTCATGTGAGGACATAACAAAAAATTGGCCAGCAGTGAGCCAGGAGAGCCCTCACTGAGAAATGACCCTGATAGCACCTCGATCTTGGTCTTCCAGCCTCCAGAACTGTGAGAAATAATTTTTGCTGTTTAAGTCACCCAGTTTGTTGTATTTTGTTATGGCGGCTCAAGCTGACTAAGACTGCAGACAGATAAAAGAATGAAAGAGCCACCAGGTGGTGTCCTGTGCTCGGCTACCTCACCAAGCCATCCTGGGGAGGGTTTGGAGAGGGCCATGTAAGCTGAGCCCTGCCTGCCAATGTTAGGGAAAGGGCAGCTGGTGCAGAGGCCCAGGTCAAGGTGAGCTTGGACAAGGAACGGAAGGAAGACCGATTGGCCGTTGTGTAGTGTGGTGGGCAAGGGGACAATGGTGAGCAGGTGCCAGGCCATTAGGGCCTCCCACCAGGAGATGGAGTTTGGATTTTATTGGGAAGCTACTGGTCCCATGCTTTTAGTTTTAAAAAAGTTGCTTTGGTGCATGTGTGAAGAATAGGTTTAAGGGGACAAATCTGTAAGGTCCTTGAGTTCAGGGGTAGGATGACAGATGCATTCCAACTCCCAGCCCTTTGCATGGGCCTGGCACTGAGTAGGCATGCGCGTGTACATGTGTGTGTGTGTGTGTGTGTGTGTGTGAATTAACTGAAATGAACTGGGGGCTGAGTGGTGTCTGCTTTTGCTCTCCATACTTCTGATGGCAGAGAGCTCATCCCTGCCAGGGCTTTATACTTTACCTCATTTTTGCCGGGTTTTGCAGAAAGTCGGTTTATTCCATCCTCTGCATTTATCTGGGAGGCAGCTAGGTTATCTGGGGAGGGGGGTCGCAGTCCTATGCAGAATGAGGGCTCACACTGTCAGCTCCCAGGGAAGATACAATGGCCATAGGTTCTCAGCACTCACAGATCTGTGCCACATGCCTGAACCACACCTTCTGTGCACACAGCGAGAACTCTGATGAAGCTGTGTCCTGGCTGAAGCTAGTGTTGGGCTGGCTGGTGTGCCAGGCTCTGACTAAAGACCACTCATACTGGGTCTCTGGCCAAGCGGAAGCTTGGGGCCCTCGCTAGTGCTGCCTCCCGGCTCATCCTCCAGCAGCCGGGTGCCTGCCAGTGGTTAGAGGAGGGGAGAAGCAACGGCGATGCTCTGCCCTGTCTCTGCTTCCTGGATTAGGTTCTGAGCCCTGGCTGTTTAAAGCCACCATGGACTCCAATCCAAGAGCAGTTGTGTTCAAGTCTCCCTCACTGGGAGGCGTGGGGACCTCTGGAGATCTGTACACCCCCTGGGGTCTGGCATTGGCCAGCTGAGGCCAGACCCCCAGCCAGACCCGATTCTGTTATTGCTGTCCTCTGACTGCCATCTGGGACCCAGTTGTCCCTTCACAGCTGGCTCTCAGCCGCCCCACAGATCATCTCTATAGCTCACCCCAGGCAACAGATATGGAAAAATAGCAGGCCCATAGGGACATGCTTTCTGTGTAACCCAAGGCTGCCTGGGGGCTCCGCAGGAGCCTCACCTCATTTCCTGACCAGTGAGCCCAGCCAGCATAGGAGAGTCCGTGGGCATCTCTGCTGTGTTCCTTCCTGTGCAGTGTGGGTGTTTGCGGGTGTGTGACCGTGTGCACGACTGTGTGTGCGTCCATGTATCTGCTCGCGCACACACATATATATCTACTCATTCAGCAAGTGCTTATTGAAGACCTACTATGTGCCAGGCACTGCTGGGCACCACGGGACAGACCAGTTGCTTCTTTTGCTCTTAAGGCCCTTTCAGTCCAGTAGGGGAGACACATGTGAACTGAGCAATCCAAAATTATGTGTAAGTGTACGAATGTCAGGCGTGGGTCCTGATGGATTGAGACTGTGCACTTGTGAAGGGGTATCTGTATGCCTGGGAGAGAACTCACAATGGCTTGTGTACCGATGTGCACGATGCCAGCACAGGGGGCACCTTGTCTTGGTGAGAGGGCTATGGAAGGGGAAAGTCAGACCCGCACATCCGAGCAAGCAGGAATGGAGTAGTGTCTGAGGATGTCCCAGGAACTACTGCCAGCTCACGAGGGACAGAGATATCCACTGGGCTCCCAGGTCAACCTAAAAAGCCAAAGATTGGGTGTGTGGCCTGGTGAGAGAGCGCGGGGCCTGGCAGTCACCCTCAATTTGTCCCTGACCAGGCTATTCATGTCCTCTGGACATAGTTTTTTCATTTGTAAAACCAAGATCAGACTAAATAGTGCCTCAAGTCCCATTCAGCCTCGACGTTCCATGAGCCTAGATATGATCCCTGCTCTTAGGGAGTATATACTATTACAGGGGTCAGAGATACCTAAATATATAGCCAGACACCACCCCCCCCGACACACACGCATGCACACACATATGCACATGTGGGTGGACGTGGCCACGTCCAAGTTTGGGTCAAGAGACTCCCAGACCAATTAAAGCAGTCAGGAGGTCTCTTGGAGGACTTAAATGAAAATTAGGAAGATCACCTGTGGTGGGGAAGAGAGGGGAAGCAGCACAAGGAGAGGAAATAGGGGGCTGACAGTGGGTGTGGTGGGGAGCAGACTGTGAGCTGGGCAGGGGGCCTGCATGGGGCAAGAGCTTCAATCTTCCATCCTGATTGCAGAATAAAGGTGTACTTGTCAGCTCCACGTGTTGGAGAAAAGTACCACAGCAGAGTGGCTGAACCCACAGAAATGTATTCTCTCACCGTTCTGGAGGCTGGAAGTCTGAGATCAAGGTGTTGGCAGGGTTGGTTTCTCTTGAGGCCTCTCTCCTTGGCTTGTAGATCCTCTTAATGTATTCTCTCATGGCCCTTTCTCTGTGTGTGTTGTGTCCCCTTTTCTTATGACATCAGCAATATGGGATTATAGGGCCCACTCTAATGACCTCATTTACCTTAATTACTTCTTGAAGACCCTATTTCCAAATACAGTCACATTCTGAGACACTGGGGATTGGGACTTCAACATATGAATTTTGGGAGACACAGTTTAGACCATAACAGGAGGGGTGGCAGAAACTTCTCTCAACAGGACAAGGACACAGTAGGAACGGCCAGACATGGACGTCGATTGTGTTTCTTCCCAAGTAGGGATGTAGAGTGCGGTGGGGGAAAGGCACAGGTGGCCCTAGTAGAAGACCCTGGTCAAGGACAAGTCGCTGAATCTCCTGGAGTCTCCATAAAAGGAGGCTGAGCTAATAAAGTTTCGAGTGCTATGTAAAAGATGAGGATAGTAACAGGAATAACAGGAGTGCTTTACTGAGTGCTGAGCATGTGCCAGGCTGCACTAAGGGTTTTTTCTGTGTCACAGGTGGATTTGTGTTTTCCTCATTCTTACGTGTAGCCTGGCAGCATGAGGCTAACATAATGGGGGTGGGGATGCAACTCCAGGCCGAGAAGGAGCCCAACATTCTTTTAACATACTAATCTGTACCCCATAAGTAAAGCATGGAGAACCACAGCTTTTCACCCACAGCCACCTAGCTACTGCCACCGCTGATGAGTTGTGTGTTTTTCTGGATTCCATGTGGGCTGCCTTGGCATTTATGTTAGAGATGTCTGTGAGATGCATTTATTCTCTAGTTGTTAGATCATTTTGCTTTTCCAAGCAGATGGAAGGCAGTGCAGAGAGGACCTTGATGTGTGCCAGGCTGGGGGCTGGGAGAGAATGTAGCAATGGCGGTTTGCGTTGGTCCCGATGCGTTTGTGCAGGAACACACCCTCAGTGGTATAGATGATGGGGTCGACATTATGTTCAGGTTGAGAGGACAGTTTTCTGGGGCCCTGGAAATGTACCACCCAGGGACTCACCTTTCCACAAATGACAATGCATACTGAACATAACAATGTCCCTAACTTTAGCCTCACATTCCTGTTCTGCCCTGGAGCATAGGGGTGTGAGCCCACACCCTGCCCAGGGGAGAAGCTGTGCATTGTCTGACTTGCCAGTGCATTGCTCACCTCTGTCCCTTATTCCCCCGCAGACCGGGAAGCCTCCAGCTAACCTCCTCTAGCCAGTAGGGCTGTTGCCTTCCTGCCTATAAATATGAAAAGCTGATTTTTCCAGTAGAGTAAGGCTTTAATGTAGAGCTGTTTTAAGCTCCCCGCGCAGCGTGTCTTAACAGCTTGTTGCATGAAATCACTCACTTGAGTGGCTTTCAATCCAGGCCAAGTCTATGCTACCCAAACCAATTCCTCTTCCCATGCCTCTCAGCCATCTGCCTCCCCACTCCCAAACCCAGTGTCTCATGGGAGTGGGCCAGGCTCTGGGGTCAACTCACTCCAGTAGGGGATGGAGGGAGCTGGGTGGGGTGGGGTGGGTGGCAGAGGCACCCTAGGACAGGCAGGGAGATCACTGCCTAATGAAAGCCAGACCCTGGAACTAAATCATAGACTTGTAGCCAGGCAGATTTTCAGCGGGTCATCTTCTCAGCACTGTGCGATGGTTAAAAGAGTAGATTTTAAACCCAAGCACACCTGCGTTCCAATCTTGGCTGTGTTGCTAATTAAATGTATAACCCTATGCAAATTACTTTCCCCGTCTGTGGCCTCATTTTTTTCATATCTGTAAAATGGGGGTAATAGTAGTACCTACCTTAGGGGGTTGTCATGAGGATTAAATGGACGCACATGCACAGGGCCCCAAGAATGGTGTCTGACACATAATACACGCAGGGACATGGTGGCTCTTGTTTTGCATCTGCTTGTTTGTGTGTGTGGCTTGAAGACAATATCTGCGGAACACAGTGGGGCTCATTCCAGGTAACCAGGTGTGAAAGGCAGGTTCAGTCCCTTGTTCTTGCCTCCATCTAACTGCTAAGGTGTTCCTTCCCCCTTTCCCCCAGTTCTGTTTTTTTAAAAATCCCATGTTGGTTCTCTGTTTCTGCCAATTAGACCACCCAACCACTTCTGTGTAGCAGCCCCATGGCCCATCTTGTTCTCTGGCTCCAATTGGTGCTAGTGTGCTTGGGGCCCCATTATGACCTGCTCGGAATGCTGACCCTACGGCCTCCCTGAGTTCATCCTGAAACCCTAAGACCAGCTCCCAGTATTCTTTTCAGACTGAAAAACACCCCCCTCCCCTGCTGCCCCCCAGGACTCTCCTCAAAAGAAACAACTTTAGGGAAAAATGAAGCTGTTTTAAATATAAATGGCTGGGGCACAGTAGGACCTTATTAAAATACAGAGAGATTAACAAGGTCTCATTCCCCTCAATTATTAACAATGTACTTGTTCTTCAGAAAAGTACCCATGAAAATTTAAAACAGATGAAAATGGTTGTTCACTTAAAACTGCTCAGTTAATCTGTGAGTAATGTTTTATTCAGTGCATTAAATGAACATGCGAGGTTGGACACCTGCTGGTCCCTCACCCCAAGGCACCAACAGGCACATCGATGGAGAGAGACACAGAAGGCAAGGGACAGCTGAGGGCCAAAGGGGGAGGGATTTTCTCTTCAATTTATTGTCCGGCCCCAAATTAATGGGTGTCCAGGAAATTGCAGGCCAGGGTTCTGAGGGCCAGCACAGTGCCAGGAGAGCGGGCTGCCTGGGTGGGGAGCAGAGGGGCACCAGAACGGCAAGGAGATGGAAGCCTGGCCCCTGCTGTTCATGTGACTGCTGGTATCCTCCTCACACAACAGCACCACCCTCACGTTCACCATAGCTCACTCCTGACATCCTCATTATTGTGAGAGAGAGAGTAAGGAGTGTTTGTTCCAGGCTCGAGCAGTGGAGAAAAAGAAGACAGTGGTCAGCTGCTTTGGACCTTCTGGAGGGAAAAGGGCCAGACACAAGAAGTGTTGGGCTGCATGGCCCAATGGCCCCTGTGTCCTGGGGGGGAACACTGGCTGGAGGTGAGTGGGGTGGCTATGCTTTTTGGTGCTTGATGCTTGGTTGTCCTCTTTCCCTCACTTGGCCTGAACCTGGCTACTATAGGTAGTAAACAAATATCCTTTGAATGAATTAATAAATGAATTAATAAATGAACAATGATGGTAGGGCACATGCACATGCCTTCCCAGTGATTCCCACGGGGGCCTCAGCCTCCCTGCCTTGGAGGGAATGAAGTGTGACTCTGGGACCTGGCAGTGCCAGAAGACTGAACAGCTACCTCTGTGGGCCCCACAGGCTCCCCTCCTTGGACAGGGAGCAGCTCTGGCTGGTCCTGGGACCTGGCCCCCTGGACATCATGGACTCCGGCTCCACCATCCATTGACTTCAGCAGTGTCTATTGGACTCCCACAGTGGAGGCAGCTTTGAACACAGAAGACAGCTCTGTTTTCTGCAAGGCAGCATTCTCCTAAGCCTGTGCCCTTTTTCTCCAAATATCCTTGGAAACTGAGCTGAAGGATGAATGTGGAAGGCCAGGTTTGGGGAGCCCGGACTGGGTTTGGGGAGGTGTTGGTGTCTCTGCAGCTCAGCATCAGACTGTGTGCACATGAGTGTGCTGCTGAGTGGTGTTGGGGTGGGTGGTGAGGATGTCATGATCAGCGGCTGGGGAAAGAGCCAGCATCTCTTTCAGCGGCTCTCAGTGAGGCCGTAACTGTGAGAGGAGGAAGTGGATGAGGGAGAGGAAGGACTCCTTGATGGGCATGCTATCCTAAGGAAGGGTGTGCAGTTAGGGTCCTGCGGATTTTATTCAGAGGCACAGCACTCTACAGTTGGCAGAAACAGTAAAGCTTATAGATGCCTACTCAGTCATTCATGTGTTCAGCGATACTTGCCATAGATGAGCTCACATATTGGTGGGAAAGACACACAATAACAGGTGAACCAAAGGATATAATCTTAGTAAGTGATAAGATTTAGGTGGAAAGACTAAAGCAAAGTAGGAATCAAGAGTGGCTGCTGAGACAGCCTCGTGGAGATGGCATTTGTGTTGAAAGCTAGATAAAGTGAGCAAACAGCACGTGGGCCACATATGTGCCCAGAGGGAAGAAAGAGGAGCAGGTGCATGGGCCTAAGGAGGAGCTGGTCGGGGTATTTGAGAGAAGTACAGAGGCCCCTGGGTTTGATGCTAGAGCTGAAGTCACAGGGGGAGGAAGGCCAGCTCAGAAAAGGCTGGGGGAGGGCTTGGACTTTCTTCTGAGTGTGCAGGAAAGCCACTGGGTGATTTTGAGCACTTGATAAAAGTGACCTTACTTATGTTTTGAAAAAGACAAAACAAAACAAACCATGACACTCTATGAAGACTGGACTGTAGGAGTCCCAAAGCAGAAACCGGCAGTGGTGACTTAATGTTACGGCCTCAAGTCCCGTCGTGAGGAATGGTTGGGTTAGGACAAGTGGAGCTACAGACTGCAGGTTAGTATAAGGCATGAGAAAACCAGTAGTCAAAGAGGTGACCAAGGTTTGTTTTTCCCTAAAGTAACTCCACGAATAAAAGTGCCATTTAATGAAATGACAAAGACTCTATGTTTAGTGCTTGTGTTTTCTACCAAGAGGAGATACGTAGGTGTGGAGTTCAGGAGAGCAGATGGGCTGGATACATATGTTCAGGGTTATTAATGTGTACTTATGTAGTACAATTCACCCTTTTAGGTGTATAGAGAAGATTAACCAATCAAGGTATAGAATATTTCCATCAATCCAAAATGTTCTCTCATGTCCCTTTATAGACATTTCCCCACCCTAGCCCCTGGAAATTAATTTCTATGTCCCTATAGTTTTACCTTTTCCAGAATGTCACACAAGTGGAATCAGATAGATGAAATCATGTGGTATATTGTCTTTTGTGTGTAGCTTCTTTTCTTCAGCACAAAGCATTTGAAATTAAGCCATGTCATATGCATGAGTAGTGAAACACTGAGTAGTGTTTCACTGTAGGGCTATCCCTCAATTTGCTTTTCCATTCACCTGTAGATGTACATTTGAGAATCTTCCCCACCTGTTTGGCCATTATAAATAAAAGCTGAAATAGAGTCACACACAGTTTTTATGTGTACACATGTCTTCGTTTCTGTTGAGTAGATAACCAGAGTGGGATTTCTGGGCCACAGGGTAAGTGTGTGTTTCACTTTATGAGAAACTGACAAGCTGCTTCCACAGTGGTCCCATCACTTTGCATTCTCAACAGAGTGTATCAGAGTTCTCACTGCTCTGCATCCTTACCAGCACTTGGCAGGGCCAGCCTAAGCAAAGTTAGCCATTCTAATAGGTGTGCAGGGCTACCTGTTTGTATTGAGAGGCATCGCCCACATATGCACAGTCACAGGAATACATATACTCCTTAGGGAGCCAGTACGCACAGCAAAGAGAAGAGGTCTGAGCAGAGGAGAGTGGGAGGGGCAGCTGGTTAGGGAGAAGGAAATTAAGGAGCATGGTCCACGGCTAAACTACAAAAGTATTTTAAAAAGAGGGAGTGACAGGAAACAAACTGAGGGTTGCTGGAGTGGGGGGTGGGGTGGGAAGGATGGGGTGACTGGGTGATAGACACTGGGGAGGGTATGTGCTCTGGTAAGCGCTGTGAATTTTGCAAGACTGTTGAATCTCAGATCTGTACCTCTGAAACAAATAATGCAATATATATTAAGAAAAAAAAAAAGAAGAAGAAGAAGGTAGCGGGAGGGGAAGAATGAAGCGGGGGAAATCGGAGGGGTAGACGAACCATGAGAGACGATGGACTCTGAAAAACAAACGGGGCTCTGGGTGTTATGCACAAACAATGAATCATGGAACACTTCATCTAAAACTAATGATGTAATGTATGGGGATTAACATAATAAAAAAAAAATTAAAAAAAAAAAAAAAAAAAAAAAAAGAGGGAGTGATATGCTGGCCGAGTGTTGTTGAGTAGCTGCAGAAGATTGAAACTTGATGATTGGATTTGGAAAGACAGTGGTTGTTGACCTTGATAAGAGCGGTTTTAGGGTTGTGATGTGGTGAGACCCACGTGAGGGTGAGTGGGGAGGCGATGGACTTGAACAAGAGGATAGCCTCCTCGTGTTCAAGGACAAGGTGGTAGAGTCTGTGGGCTGCTTCTCCAGTTTTCCCCTTTATTATTATTAATAGAAATCTAATTTTATTTGGGATGGCAGTGTGCATAAGTTGAAAAGACTACTGGAAAACTTTCTGGGAAAACTACACTGTAGATATGCTAGTGATGCCTGTCCAGTGGACGTCCAAGAAGACTCCTTAAAAGGGGAGGAGGCGGGGCGCCTGGGTGGCTCAGTTGGTTAAGCGACTGCCTTCGGCTCAGGTCATGATCCTGGAGTCCCTGGATCGAGCCCCGCATCAGGCTCCCTGCTCGGCAGAGAGTCTGCTTTGCCCTCCAACCCTATCCCCTCTCATGTGTTCTCTCTCATTCTCTCTCTCTCAAATAAATAAATAAAATCTTTAAAAAAAAAAAATAAAAGGGGAGGAGGCGTAGTTGGGAAGTGCCCACTTCGCCTTCACCGTCCTCCTTCCTGTCTGCAGCCCCAGCTGCCACTCTGGAATCTCTAGTGAGGCTGACCTTGAGGGTGGAAGCTGGCACCAGGAAAGGCAGAGAAGAAAGACAGAAGTAATTTAGATCCGGGTAGTTCTATGGAGCTGCCAGATTAGCTCAGTCTGCCGCCTCCAGATCGCTTCTTCTTGAACCCGGATGTGTTAAGCCGATATATTTAAGTCAGTTAGCAGTTGAATATATTTCCTAAATGATATAGATGGTAAGCCTCAGAATGAATACATCAATTTTCTCTAATTAATCTATAAATTTGATTCCCCAATGAATAGCAAAATAATTTGTTTTGGAATTAGATAAGCTGATGTTAAAATTCACATAGAAAAAGAAAAAAATATAGCTCAAAAAATTCCAAAACAGAGGTGCATCGGGGAGATGAGTGCTATAGTTATATTTTAAAACTGTAATAAATAAAACAGTGTGGTACTAGTGCATGAATAATTAATCCAATCAATGAAACAGAAGGTAGAATCCAAAAATAGAACCGGATACATAAGGAAATTTAGAGTAATGTGAAGAGGCTTTCTCAGATATTCTTAAATTCGTGGGAAAGAAGGTGGACCATTCAACAGCGTTGGAATAATAAAGTAGACCCTGAGAAAATTACTGTTGAATCCAAAAGTGGGATATTAGTAGGCATCTTAAATTAGAGTACATTCCAAACGGGTCAAAAATTTAAAGGTGAACAAAAAATGATCTGTATAGTAACTAGAAAAATGAAAACATGGAAGAATTGTTTATAGTCTCAGAGTGGGAAAGTCCTTTCTAACTATGACAAGAAAGAAAAACATACCAAGAAATAAAACTCTGTTAAGCTGGACTACATAAGACAATTTTAAAAATTCTACATGGCAAAACCTACCATAAGTAAAGCCAAACAACAAATAATAAACCGGAGGAAATGTTTGCGACTCTGACCTCCGACTAAGGTCAATTTCTCTAAAATATAAAGAGCTCCTACAAAATAAGACCAAAAAGTCAAAAGAAAAATGGGCCAAGCCTGTGAAGAAGCAATTCACAGAAAAGGAAATGCAAATAGCTCTTAAATGTGAATAGACGTTTATCTTTACTGAATTTAAGAGAAATGCAGACTGAGACTTCCCTGAGATCCCACTTTCTGCTAGTGGATAGCTGAAGAGCAGAGGTCAGGAGACCCTCTGCTGTCAAGGGCTTGTGCCGACAGGAGTCCTCACCTTTGCCGTGGAGAGTTGAGCTGGGTGGAACCATGTGAGGAGCTTTACCAGAAGCTCTCCCTCATGTATGAACAGCACTCCGCGGTGTGCCCACCACATTTGCACAGACTGATTACTTATTTGATCCCACATTTGTGTTGAGAGACAAGAGATTACATCTTTCTTTTCCAGATGAGATGAAGGCCCGGGGAACTGGAGGCAGTTTTCAGGTGACAAGCCAGAAATGAATTCAGGCCTTGTTACGCACAGGCAAGTGCTCCTCTCCCTCAGCCCATCTTCCTCTCCCCCTCCCTCTCTGCCTTCCTTCCTTCTTTCCTGCTTCCCTTCTGCAAATAAAATACTGAAAGCCTGATCTGTGCACAGGAAAGTATGAATTAGCCCCTGCCCTCAGGCTTGTAAGTGGTTTCACATGCATCTGAAACCCGAGGGACCAGGCCAGTGCAGACAGTGGGTGCCTCTGACCAGGGGTGGGGAGAAGATTGCAGAGGTGTTTGCAACTGCTCTTTCCCTGGACATCTGAGACTCAGGCTGCCTCCCCACCTACCAAAGGGAAAAGCTGTGCAGAGAAACAGACCCATGAACAGATGGGTCCAGAAGGCCCTGGAACCTGAGGAGTTCAGTCCAGGGAAAGGCTTGATACTGAGACCCCGGTCCTAGTCCTGGTTTGCTGTTACTGAGATGTTAGAGGCCCACTCTGGCCCCCGGTGTTCAGGGGGAAGCTCTTCTCCAAAGAAGAGTGAGGCTGAATAAATTGTTTGTGAGGAAACAGTAGGGCTTGACAACCAGCGAACAAAGAACCTCTCATTGGAAGTGGAGGGTGGAAGGACAGGGAATGGGAAACCTGAGACCTGCCAGGCCTGCACAGAAGCCAGAAGGGGACACATCTGTCACTCCAGGGTGAGAGGAGCCTGGCCAGAGAAGGTGGGAGATGGGGAAACTCACAGGCAGGGTGTGTGTGTGTGTGTGTGTGTGGTGTGTGGGTTGTATGTGTGTGGTATGTGGTGCGTGTGTGTGTGTGGTGTGTGTGGTTAGGAGTGAAGACCTAAGAGGATAATTTTCATTCAGCCAGTACTTATCCATCACTTTGTAAGTATTGAGTCCTGTATCAGGCACTTTCCTATCTTCTACTGAGTAAAACCAGCTTCCTTCAGTTATTCTATTCTCAGAAATATTTATGGTCCTAAACCCATGCTTTCCATAATTCAGATTTGGGGTCTCACTTCATCAAGTCAGGCTACTGGCCAGATTTCAAAGGCTTGGGCCTCCTATTCTCTCACTTTGAAAACTACTTTCTAAAGAAAGTATTGATCTATTGTTTATTCATTAGTACATTAACAAATGTGATGTTGTGTGTGTGTGTGTGTGTGTGTGCGTGCACCTATAAATGAGTTTCATCAGGGTGAGTGTGAGGGAATGGGTAAAAGATGGACTTCGCTCTTGAGGAACTCACAGTCTGGTTTGAAAGGCCAGACATTTGCACAGTTAATTATCAGCCAAGGCAGCAAACAGTAAGCCCCAAAGGCCTGTGAGGCTGGGAGGGGCAGTGGGGGACCCTTGCATCATTGTCTTAACTCCCCATGACGGAGGCCACCCAAGCTGTAGACCTCTCAAGGGCCAAGAATTACACTTGACCAGAGTCATTTCTGCATCCTACAGCTGGGCTCCTACCTGGAGTCTCCCCAAACTGGAGTTCAGGATGGCTGGGGTTGCCGGCGCCCCTCAGTCCACCAGCCTGTTGCCTGTGCTGGCCTTTTCCTGCCCTCACCTCAGATCCCCTCACCACCCACCGGGCCTGTTGTCCTGTCTGGTGTGAGGATTCTGCAGATGCCCCAGCATTGTCCCAGTGTTGTGTGGCTCATATCTTTTTTTTTTGAGTGGCTTGTACATTGCACAGCACACACACTCAGGTGATTTGCTACCACCTGCTAATCATCTCCCTGTGGGCTTGTCACCTCTCCCTGCTTTCTTATATACTCCCTCCTGGGCACTTGATGGTTCTCGGTAAATACTGGCCAGATGACCGGCCAGAGGTGAGGTAAGGGACCCCCAAGACCTGGAGTGTGGGGGAGCTCAGCCTCAGAGTGAAAGGGACCCTGTTAGTGGTTCAGAGTAAGCTAGCCCTGACACAGACATCCATTCACATCCTCTGCCCCTGGCTGATCATGCCTGGTTGGTGCCCGGACACTTGAGTGACAGATTTCTCAGTTTCCAAGGGAAGCAGATTCTAATTTCAATGTGAGAACGTGCCTCCTTTCAATAAGTCAATATCTGTCTTCCTGAGTCTACCAACAGTTGGCTCTTGTTCTGTATTCTGGAGTCTCACAGAGAAAAAAAGAAACACTACTCTGCCTCCCAAGACACCTAGTGGAGGAACTTTCAAAGCAAGAAACGCTCAGTCCTCAGGGCTGACTCCAGTTTCCTTTCTCGACTGACAGCAGGGCCCACACCCTGTCTGTTCTGAACGCATCTCTGTCCAAGAGCTTTCTCTCACCCCAACAGGTGGAATCACACCAGCCCCACACCCCAATCTGCTTCTTCCCTTGGAAGTAGCTGGCAGTGGGGACAGGGGACATCTGCAGGTGGCTGGGAAGACTTTGGTGTTGCAGGGCCTACACAGGAAGATTTTTGGCTCACTCTGCCCTTGACTGATGAACAGACATGAATCTCATTCTGCAGGTTCTCTGAGAAACGAGCATTCTCAGGAAAGCAGGCGTTGACAACGAGGCGAGCCAGGAGCTTGTGCCAAGCATATGGTGCCTCCTCCATCCCTTCTGGCATCACACCCCTCTGGCGGCTGGAGAGAGATTGCCCCTGGTCCTGCTGTCTGCAGCCTGCCCACTTCCATCTTCCAAGGAGCCCAGTGCCCCAGAGGCAGGGGGAGTGAGCAGGGACTCAAGGGCATGAGGAAGGACAAGGAAAGCTCTTCTCTGCTCTTCCCTTTCAGGATGAGGTCCAGGCTGCCTCTCTACACATGGGTGTTGGGAAGAAAGGGAGCATGTTGGCCAAGTGCATGGGGGCTCAGCAGGAAGGGAGCTCCAAGATGGTAAGATGCTGCCAGAAATCCTTGTTATCTTCCCACACAAGCCCCTCTTTCTCCTCTGAGCTGCCAGCCAGCCCTCTGCCTACCCTCTCCTCATTCCCACCCTCACATGCCCCCCCCCCCCAACCTCTCTGTAGACCAGAAAAGATGTTGCGGGGCTGGATGCATATTCATATTGGAATGAACGCCATAGCAACTCAAAGGCAATGGAAACAGTTTCATGACAGAGGCTCTAGGAAGCACACCATCCTGAGAGTGTGTGACCCTCAGGGATGGAGGTTCCACTGAGCCCAAGGCAGGAACCTGGTGAGACATGCTTGGAGGGGTGTTCCAACTAGGGTAAAACTGAAGGCATTAGAACTAACAATATTAGCAGATTTGGAGTTTTTCACTCCATTCCTGCTTCTGAATTATTGTGTGCTCTTGGAAAATGTCCCCTGTTCTCTGAGGTGGAAGGCAGGGAGGGTAGTAGCACTTGGATGTAAGATGGACAGTGTTTTGCATCTCTAAGGGGGATGCCAGGAACCTTAGGTGGTGTGAACTTCAACGCTGGTTTTGGCCTTTGAGGCAGGCATCCTCCTTGGTATTTACTAGTGAACAGAAACCTGGCTTAGGAGTCTAGAGACCCGGGCTTCCGACCTGACTTGCCTCTGAAGTCAGACAGCTTGGGTTTGCACCTGCTGCTGTGACTTCCCATATAGCCTCTATTAATCCCTCTGGGCCATCAGTGAAATGCAGGATAACAGCACCTGTCTTAGGAGGCGGGACAGGGCGCAAGGGAGAGGGATCTAATCAAGACCCCACCATTTACTAGTGGTGTGACTTTGGACAAATACCTTCATCTCTCTGTGGTTTGGTTCCTGCTCTTAAACATAGAGATAATGGTAGGACCTACCCCATCGAGCAGTTGTGAGGATAAATGAGATAATACAAGTAAAGGGCTTAGGACAGCACCAGGTCTATTGGAGGTGTTTGATCAATGTTAGCCATGAAGAGTAACTTCAAGGGCTGTGTGAGGGTTCAGTGCACATAAGAAGCACTCAATGATTAATAGTTGTTAGTAGTAGTAGTGTAGCTCTACGACTTGGGAGAAGCCTCTGGGCCTTCAATTCCCCATCTATAACATGGGAACAGTATCTCCCACCCCTGCCTTTATCTCAAGCACAAGTTAAATGTATATCCACCCATAAATGTGCGCATGCTTTTGGGGAACACAATCCCAGAAATACAAGACATTTCCACAAATATACATCTGCCCTCTACACAAATTAAGAGTGAGTCTCTCAAAACTATTTAAGTAAGAATTTTTATTCTGCCTCCACCAGAGGAATTCGAAAAAGAAGGGAGAGTGAGACAGTTCTCATCATGCTAAGAGTTCCTCACCATCTGGAATGAATCAAGCGTTAATTAAGAACAAGGAAGGAACGGCTGGAGGGAGAGCTAGGGTCCAAGTGGAGAATACCCACAAGGCTTCTGTGCTTTGGGAATGCCTGGGCCATGAAGTCCTCTTCTCCCCCAGAAATCCTCTGTCCACAAGGCAGAGTGGCTCCTGGGGTGATGGGGCCTGTCAGTGTCCTGCGATCCCCCCAAAGCTGTCCCTGGCAACTTCACTGAGCAGCCATCTGATGCTCCTGCTCTTGGAGCAGCAGTATCAGAAGTATTTGGGGGCTTGTTAAACATGCATATTCTCTTGCCCCTTTGCTAGACCTGCTGAAGAAGAAACTCCTGGGGTGGGACCAGCAAGCCTTCCAGAACATTCCGATGCACCACTGAACTTTGAGAACTTTTGGCCTATACCAAGGAATGCTCATGAAAATCTTCAGAATTGTAAAATGGGACAACACTACCATCTGGTCTCCAATGTACAGAAAGCTTGAGTTTTGGTGTTTTGGGTAAATAATACCTATCCTGAGAGTCATTGTAAGGATTAGAAGTGACACATATGACATGCTTGGCACATGGTGGTCTCTTTTAAATAGAAAACAGTTGAAGAATCCCTCCTCCATGCCTATCTTTTCACTCCGTTTTGCCCCCAGTATTTGATTAATGCTGTGGACTGAACGTTTGTGTCCCCCACATTCACACATTGCAGCCCTAACCCCCAAGATGATGGTATGTGAAGGTGATGAGGTCATGAGGGTGGGGCCCCATGATGGAATTAGTGCCTTATAAAAGGAGACACGAAGGATGACCTCCATCTCTGCCATGTGAGGACACAGCAAGGAGAAGACCGTCTGCAAACCTCACTGACTCCTGACCAGGCAGCCTGATCTCAGACCTGCAGCCTCCAGAACAGTGAGAAATAACCATCTATTGTTTAAACCACCCAGTCTGTGGTATTCTGTTGTAGTAGCCCTAAGCTAAGACAATTAATATATAAATAAAATTAATTGGAAACATTTTTAGCACTTGTCATCTGCAGCTCTCTCCAATGGGATGGTCCTTCCTCACTTACTTCAGTAGACACTGAGCAGAGTGATAAGCCAGGGAGGTGTAGAGAACATACCTTAAAAAATAAAAATTTAGAACAACTTTTAAGGCATTACAGCTTTCCTGCTCCATTTCATTTCCATATCCTAATACAGATGTGTCCAGAAACACCTCACAGCTCTCTGAAATCTACCTTCTATGTTTCTCCCAATTTGACCAGCCAGTCCCTACTCTGAAAAATCCAAACCAAAGCAAACCAACAAACAAAAATGAGCGGCATACACCACACAGAAGGAAATACCCATCCTTGCTCTGGATCACTGCAGGGTATGTAACCACCCCCCGCCCAAGCTTTGGGTAGTGGTCTGGCCTGGGTCCGTGAGACTGGAGTGCAGCACTCAGAGGGGCCGCTCCCTCTTCTTCTAGAAAGAAGAAAGCCCTCTAGGTTGTTTGCCACCCTGATGTGGGACAGTGAGAATGGAGGGGTTCACTTAGCTCTAAACCCCTGCCCTGCACAGGAGCCTGAGGACTGTGAGAAGAGCCGAGGGCATTTACATTCCTGCTTTTAGCTTCACATTGGGTGCAAAATACCAAGTGGACAAAAGACTATCAATATATGCCAAGCTGTGAGGGAAGGTGCAGCTCACTTAGCTGCCTTGACATCGATTTTCACCTGCTTTTGTTGACGAAGCTGCATTCATAAGTAGTGATAAATCCATTAGACAAACATGACACTCCATTATTCACAGTGTCTACAGTGGCCAGGCCTGGGCCCTGGATGTGGGGCTGATGCGATAGGCTTTGTCCGGCGCAGGTGAACCTCAGTGAGCTGATGGGCGGACAAGTGCACAGAGCTTGCCCGAGACTGGCTGGTGAGTGGCGGAGGAGAAGGACCTCCAGGCACCTGGTGACCTCACGTTGCACTTACCTGGGTGGGGGCAGGTAGGTCTTGATTTGTATCTCACTTCTACTTAACTTTGGGACCTTGGACAAGCTATTCAAGCTTTCTGAGCTCTGTCCTCACCTGTCTTTGAGGCTTAGGGACTAGGGAATGCAGAGCAGATTGTCTTTTGCACTACGCCCTCCCCACCACAGCCACCCTGGGAGGTTGGCAGGATGACAAGCCCTCCCCTTTTTATAGACAGGGGATTCCTATTTAGGCCTCACCAAAGCAGCAGAGCCAAGACGAGAATGCAAGTACACAGACTTTCTCATTCCAGTTCCAGGGTTGAACCCTCACGGCATGCTGCCTTTCTGCTCCTTATGTTGTGAAAATAATATTGCCATTTTGTCATTAGTTGAAATGGGGAGTTGGCTGACAAGCTTGAGCCACAGAGAATGCAGAAGGAGAGTTTGGGGTTGGCCAGAGGCACATACGCAGTGCACAGAATACCACATCCCTGGAGAGGGGTGTAGAGGTTAGGGGGCTCATTGACACAGTGACCACCAACTCAGCACAGATCTCCAGTGAGGTGATGCTGGGTTTTCAATGAGGAAAGTATGACAGGGTGACGGGACCCCTACATGGCTGGGAAGAGGGCCCAGGGACTCAGGGCTGGCCCCGGATCAGAATGACAGAACAGCAGTGAGAAAGCTCCTATGTGTAGGTGCCAGGCACTGTGGGCACCTCCATCATCCTGGTGATACATCACCTCTCTGTATGAGAACCTGAGCTCAGATGTGTCAGGAGGCAGCTAGAGCCCACAGAGCTGTCCAGGGTGGAGCTGGAGTTGGGGCTCAGCACTCTTCGCTCCCTGCTCCAGGGCAGAGGGAACAGGAGGCTGGAGTGAGTGGGCCCAAGACCCAGCCCAGGCAGGTGATTCTATGCTTCTCCTGCTGGGTCCCAGGAAGGCTCCAGAGAGCTGAGCAGGCTGGCACCCTGCTGCCTTCAAGGCTCAGAAGTGAGGGCAGGAGCTGGGTAGGAGTGAGGGATCATCACTGGACCAGTCAGCGAGGCTCCAGGAAGGCTCAGAACCTGGGAAAGCCTGGTTGCTCTGTGCGGACATGCCTCCAGGAAGCCCATGGCCCTGATTGCTCCATGTCCCTGAACCACATGGGGGCGTATACTGCATGACACGAATATGAACTTTCTCTGCCTTTTCTCCTCAGTTAGAGTTAGGTTAGCACTTGGGGACAGAGATTGCCTTATCTCTCCCCTGTCTCTGCTCAGCATGAGCCTCCGCTTAAATGCTGATGGCTGACTTGCCCATCTCAAGGGCATTTTAGCCCCGACTCTAACAAGAACTGCGAATAGGAACTTGATATAAGGATGAAAACAGTAGCAGGGAGAATATCACCGTCTCGTGACTTATTATGGACCATTCTCTCTAGACTTTTCACAAACTCTTAGTGACAATGATAGCCTAGCCATGATGAACACCCGGGACTCACCTATGTCTAGTTCCCCTCCCCTTCCTGAGCTATAGGAGAGCAACTTCCCAGCCTCCTTGCAGATGGGCAGGGCCTCATGGCTAGCTCTGACCGCTAAGATGTCAGCGAAGTGAGATGTGTCTTTCTGGGCTGCAGCTTTGCCCAGTCTGTGTCTCTCTTGGCCACAGCACCTGGGGAGCTTATGTGGGGAAGGCAGGACTGCTCTCACCTGATAGAGCATGGATTGCTGAGCCGCTGCCTGGGGGACAGCTGCCCTGAGACCTGCTCGACTCACAGTGGCTCTGGTATAAGTGACAAACACACATTTGTTTCAGTAAGCCTCTGAGAATTTGGAGTCATTCATAATGGCAGCATTACCTAGCCCATCCTGACCAATATGATGTATAGGCTGCTGATTTCAAAGCAAAGAAAATGGAGACTTGGTGAGGTTAGGGGACTTGTCCAAGGTCACAGAGCTCACAGCCAGGCCATTTCTGATACAGAATAGCTGGGCTAGCTGATGAGTATCTGACAAGCCCTCCAGGGTCCCCTAGGCCTTCAAGCCCCTCTGTTCAAGTCACAGAGTATGTGCCAGGTGGGGAACTCCTCAGCCCACCCTGAACCCTCTTGAGTCCACAAAGGGCCTTGTGGACAGAAGATGTTGTAGAATCTAGTCGTCCTACCTGTATACCAGGGGAGGGCCTGGTAAGAGTGTGGCAATGCCCCTGTCTCCCATGTCCCCAGAAACTAGGCCGAGGTTTACCTGGCCAGGTCCTAATTGGCACATGGTAATTATGCCCTGAGAAGCCTGCCTGCTAATTGCTTTTGCTATTTCTGGACTCTGCCCCCTCCTGATCTGTCCTCCTGCAAGAGACAGAAATAACCTGACACTTGGAGGGTAATTATCACGGAGCACTTCCAGCATCAGCAGACGCTCTGCAGCAAGATTCAGGTCCCTGACTCAGCATGTGGGTTCCAGCCCAGGAACCATGGGGAAGTGCCTGACCACAGCTGGGGGAGCCCCCTGTCTCCCCTTTTCTCCTATAGTGAGTTTGACTCACTGAAGCCCACTCTTTCTCTGTTCTGTTGGTTTTACTTACACTTCATCCTCCTTTACCATGTCCCCAACTTATGGGGAGTGGCCCACAAAGACAGTTTCTGGGTCTAGGTTCCCCAAGCTACTGGCCCCCAACTGTGTCTCTCTTCTTTCTATGAGTCCCCACTAGCTATGCAGAGGCAATAGGAAAAGCCAATACAATGTGGTTAATATTTGCACTTCTACTGTTAGGAATGATTGAATGATTGTGATCATGGCCAGACCGTGAGTACTTGGTGTTCAGGGAAAGGTGAGAGCCTTATGACTGTTTTTAACACAAACAGGAGCTCAGCTCAGAGACAAACAAGTAAAGCAAAGCCAATGTCTGGGCCTGTCTGGGGACTGTCTCTGCCTTCAGGAAATCTAGTGGGGACCCAATTATTATTCTAGTCTTTCCCCAAGTCTGCTCTGATGAATCTTGAGGCAAAAGTCTGAGGCCAGGTAAGAACAGAGAGCATGCAAGGTTACCTCCAGCATGTGTCCTCGGAAATAAATATCATCTGTCTGCCTCTTAGCCTCCACCTGAATCAGAGAGCTCACCGGGAAGACATTAGTGCATGGCCAGTCCCCTCACTGATTTAAACAGACCAGATAAAGCCAGTCTGTCGTTTAAAGCTGAGGGTCCTCTTCTCCTCTGGTGGGTCATTTTGCCCTTTGGAAATGGCAGGTACTTCCTCTCAAACCTGCTTAAATCAGGCCATCAGTGGGGACCAGAGTTGGGAGGGGATTGGAAGTTTTTCTTCCTAGGAAGACAGTAATTGCAATTTTGTCACCAGTGATGACATGTGGTAAGCAATTAATTCTGGGGGACTCCCTGCCTGTCACCATGCATGACTCCTACCCTGACAAACCCCCCTTCTTAGAAGGCTCACATCCTCCCTTTCAGAAGACGAGCTAATTTATTGTACACCTAGTTCCCTGGGGGCAGTGGAAGGTCTTGGAGCTGATGAGTAAGCATCCCGAGGGTCCCGGTTCGGTGACATTGCCGTGTGTGGCTAGGAGAAGAGAGGCAGAGAGAATGCTAGCAAGGGCTAACACCTGAACAGAGACAAGTGTGCTTCCAAATGTAGAGTAATTACAACACCCCTGTGCGGGAAGGGGTTATTATTATTATTCCCATCATAGAGATGGGGAAAGTGAAGAGAGATTAATCAGCTGCCCCAAGGGCATACAGCCCCAAATGGCAGAGCAGGATTCAAATCCAGCCAGTCCTAAACAGGCACTGCATGGCCCTCCCCCGGGTACCACGAGCAGCTGGGAGGGAGCGTACTGAGATCAGGCAGCCCAGTTCAAATCCAGCATCACCATCACCATCTGTGCATCCTTGGGCAAGTTATTTGTCTGTTAAGCCTCAGTTTTCTTATCTGTGAAGCAAGGACAGTGGTACCCACTTCAAAAGATTGTTGTGAGGGTTAAATGATAGAACACCATGCTACCTGCTGCCTCCTCGGGTTCTGCTCTGCTCCCCAGGGTCCGCGCCTGCCTCTCACCTGTGAGTGGTGTGGTGAGGCGTCACGGTTATTTTCCCAGCGTCCCACTGGGTAACTGCTGCGTGCTTAGTTGTTGTCTAGAGCAGTGCTGACTTCTAAGGCTGAAGGACAAAGTTGAGAACTGAACACCCTGGAGATTTGGAACCCAAATTTGTTATTACATTCTTAGCAGCCGTCACGGTGCTCATGTCGGCAGCTTGGTCTCCTGCTCAAGGCCTTGAGTTCTGAGTGTTCACGGACTCAGTTGCCCTTTGGCAGGGGTTGCCAGGGCAGGCTTGGCAGGGTTGTGATGTGGCTCTCTGTATCAGCAGCGGTCTGCACCCCATTGGAGAGAGCAAGTAGTCCAGACAGAGGCTGGAAAATGCTTTATGTGTTGGGTTTGAGGAAGATTTACCTCCCTCATTATGATTGTTTCAAGCTCATATTAAAGTAAGTTATGAGCCTTTGAAAAAATAGCCCAGGGCTGAATGAGGAGCAATGCATGGGGCACAGCTTGGGACCCAGCCCTGCCTGGGGGTGCACCATGGTTACTGTGCATTAGCCACTCTACCTCTCTGGGCCTCAGTTTCTCCAGTTGTGCAGCCAGAAGCTTGACTCCTAGTGCTGGGCTTTAGGCTTCCTTCCGGCTCTTCTCTTTCATGATTTTTGTGATCTATAATCTCAGCTAAGGCTTAAGGCCCAGTAAGCACCCCAGGGCCCTGAGTTGAGTCAGGGCACCTTCTAAGGGCTGCCTTATGCCCCAGAAGAGGCTGGTGGAAACGGCTGGCCTTTCCAGGCATGGAGAGCAGGTCCCAGGGTTTCTTCTGACAGATGCTGCCCAGAGCAGAGCAGACTTTGCTGCTCCAAACCTGACTTCCTCCCATCCCTGCCTCTTGGGACTTCCTCAGAGTCCTGATTTGAGAGAAGGCAAGCTGAGAGACGGCCCATGGGCACCTCCTCAAAAAGTTATTTGATGTCCGCATCCTGCTGCCTATCTCTCTGGCATCTCCTGTTGCTAGAATCTGTCACAGCCAAAGCAACTCGTTCTGCTGAGAGCACGAGGAAATTCTCTCCAGAGCCAGGATGCAATTGGAGAGTGAAGGGAAAGTGGGATTTTGAAGAAAAGCCATTCTGGTTAAAGGCTGCCTTTGTGAGGCTTTTGGGAACTGTGACTTCTTTGGCCTTACAGAACTCGGTTTAGACGACGCCAGTCTCTCACCTGTGAGGGCTCAAGGATTGGAGGTTTTGTCCAGCTTTTGGTCTAATTGGGAAGATTGAGATGAGAAGGAGGGTGGCAAAATCAGGTCAGTGGGATGTGGTCCTGCGTCTGTGGGTTTGTAGCAGTTTTCATCATTAGTCCATATCCATTTCCACCCCAGGGAGAGGGGCACAGTAAAATGGTTAAGAACACGGGCTTTTCATTCAGACAGACCAGGACTCAGAGCCTGTCTCTTCTTTTCATATGCTGTGTGATTTGGAGTAAAGTCACTTACCCCCTCTGTGCCTCAGTTCCCTCAACTGGGAGATGGGATAAGGAGATTATCTCCTCATAGGCTTGTGAGGATAGATGAGATGAGGTATGTAAACTGCTAGTATAGGGCCTGGCTCATAGGACACATCCCACAGATGTGAGAGCTGTCGTTACCGACCCACCCGTGGGTATCTGGGCCTGCTGTCCACTGCCAAGTAACCACATCGGTGATTCACGCTCACCTAGTTATAAAAATCTATTCTTTATACTCATTTTCCTGCCTATTTTTAATTTTCCATTTATTTCCTATTTTTCCATTGATTTTTATAACTTTTTGTCTAGTTAATTTTCCTCAGTTAATATATCTATTCGCCAAAATCTAGCTCTCAATTACCTATCATCTATCTATCTATCTACAACCATATTAAAAATTGGCTCATCTGTAGAAGGACATACATATTTTAGAGAGAGCCATCTGTCCTGCCCACATGTAGATGAAACCTCATTTTCCAAGGAGCATATGAATGGCACGAAGGCTAAGAAGCCAGCAATGGGTCATCCCTCTGGTCCTTGCCTTCATGCCGAGCATCCCTGCAGACCTCTCCCATCCTGCTTATTTCAGTTTTTCCATTTCCTTTACTTGGAGTTGATTTTCCCATTAGGGTACCTGTTTGGCCTCTTTGGTCCTGTTCTCATCAACATTATTGGGCACACATGTCCACTTCTACTTTGCTGTCACTGCAGGGCCTAGGCTGAGGACAGGGATCAGGAGACAGCACCCCCCTTGCAGGGGGAAAAGCAAGGGAAGGGTGACAAGGTTGCGAGAAGCAGTGTATGGTGGGGTACTCACTGGATGCGGAACCTGGGCCAGCTTCACCTCTCTGAGACTCAGTTTCCTTATCTGTGATACAAAGAGATTGGACTAAGTCTTCTATACAATGTAGGATTCAGTTTTCAGTCTCCCTAAGTAGGTGATGTCTAGGTTAATACCAGGAAGGAGCAGAATGTGGTGACATGAAACTCGTGTACATATATACACACAGACACACTCATACATGAATACATAAACTCACAGCATGCTCACACACTCACACACATGTAGATACACTCACACACATACATTAACACACATATGCACCTGCGTGTGTACACACACATAATCACTCAGCGTATGCACTGTCACTCACATCCAGATCAGAGCCAAGAGTTTTATGCTTTTTTTTTTTTGGACATATGGCATTTACTGACATATAAAAAGAAAACTAGAGTGAGGGAAATAGGCATCACTCTAAAGAGCGCAGACACTGATGAAGGAATCTGGGTTGATGGGAAAGGACATCATAAGGGCTGTCACCATGGCAGAGTTCATAAGTGAGTAGAAGAAATGTGAGCCTTCTTATTTGGGGTTCCATTGTGTGCACACCTTCATGCACACCTGCTTCCATGATCCTAGTTATAGGTACTAGTGGAGTGGGTACACGCATTTGTGTGTGCGTGTGTGGTGTGAGCATCCAGCCCTGGCCCCATGTTCCTGGTGCTACCCAGTAGCTAGGGCTGATGTCCTCTGCCCCTCCACCTGTGAGTCACCACAGTGCTCTGTCCCGGGGGTCTCTCACATACTGACTCACATGCACACCAGCTCTGGCTGCCCGAGAAGTCCACCACAGTTTCCCGAGGGAGGAAGGTGCTCAGGGCCAGGATGTCTATCCTGCCTAGCAGGCTTTCCACTATCTGATAATCAGGCTGATTTCAATCTTGGAGCCCAGAGTTTTGGAAACCTAAACATAATGAACTTTTTTTCCCCAAAATGGGACTCAGGAGCTGTCTACCTGTTGAGAACTGCCCTGGGCTCTTCATGTAGAATTAGCAGTCGGGTAATGGGTGTAGAGATTTTCATCCCCCACCCCAACCCCCAACCTTGCAACGTACTCAGCCAAGGAGGACAGCCAACCTGCCCTTATAAGACCATGGCATGAGTGGCCCCTGTAATACCTCACTGCTCCCCATTCTTACTCCATCTGCTCCCTGATGCTCCTGGGGGCTGAGCCTGCTTGGAAATGCTTGCAATTGAAGTTGAGAAACAATTCTGTTTCTTCTTTCAGAAAAATCCTTTCTTTAGAGAAATCCAATCCCCTGCACCTCAGCAGGCAAGGGCAGGACAGCTGTCTTTGCAAAAAGGGGAGAGATGTGCTTGGTAGTGGGTTATAGTGAAGGTGTTGGGCAAGGGTGGGCCGCCCCTACTTGGTACTGGACAACAGAAACTTTGTTCTGAGGGCCACTTGGGAAAGAGTTTGACATTTTGACACTGTCATTTACCTGTGTAACCTTGGACAGATCACTTAAGCTCAGTGACTACAGGGTCCTCATCTAGAAAAGGAGGCTGCAGTGAGAACTAGCTGAGCTAAAGAATGAGGCAGATGCTTGGAGACTTAGTACTGTGCAGGATCAGGCAGCAGAATTCATACAAGTTATTACAGTGCATAGGGAGGCAAGCCAGGCTAGCCCACCCAGGAG
This sequence comes from Neomonachus schauinslandi, assembly GCF_002201575.2. Taxonomy (NCBI): domain Eukaryota; kingdom Metazoa; phylum Chordata; class Mammalia; order Carnivora; family Phocidae; genus Neomonachus; species Neomonachus schauinslandi. The sequence continues at coordinate 81,237,680 of NC_058413.1, read as the reverse complement.
ATAGTTTCTCCGGGGGCAAGTGTGGAGCAAGTGAGTTTGCAGCCTCCCAGGATGAACAAGGAGACCCTGAACTCCTGCAAGGAAATGTGTTAGCAGGAAAGGATGTGGGGAGCATGAATTTTGAAGAGCTTATCATAAGGCCAGGGATACTTTAAGTGCTCTGTAAGTGAGGACTGTTTTCATTTGCTTCATTATAGGTTGGACCTTTAGCTAGATACTTCCTATATGCTCCTCATTCCTTTCCCTAGTGTCCCACACAGTCAGTATTATCACTCACCTTTGCAGGTGATGACCTTGAGGCCCAAAGAAGTGGGGAAACTGGATCAGAGTTAGACAGCTAGTATGGTGGAGCTGGAATTAGGCACCAGGTCAACTGGCTGGCTGCAGGGTTCCTGATCTCTGAAGGCTTTGGAAGGGCCTGGCTGCTTCTGTCTCCCTCCTTCCAACCTGAGCAGTGACCATGGCTTTATTTGATAGGAGCACATTGGAGGGAAATAGGAAAGCCGGTGTTTGTTGGCAAGTGGGGTTGGAGGGAGAGCCCTCTGTACCTCCCCTCCCCCACCTCCTCAACAGCAGATGGGGATTGTGATGGATGAAGCTGGGGAAAAGGCAGATTGGTTTTTGGGCCTGATGGATAAAGCCTCTTATGCTTCTTGACGTTGTCAGACTGAAGAAATGCAACCATTGCCAAAAGCTGTGGGATTTCTCCCTGGAATCATTGCCCCTCTGGGAGGGTTAACAAGTGGTTCTCTGGTTTATTGTTCAAGGGAGAGAAGCAACCTGTCGGCCACTGCCCATTTTGGGATGTTCTGGCTCTGGGGTAGAGGAGACATTCCCTGCCAGGACCTCAGTGGAGGCCAGCTCAGCAGGAGAGAGGCTTCCTGGGTCGCCTGACCAAGCGCCTTCTTAGGAACCGGCCCATAGTGATTCCTGCTGACCCTACCACCCTTCTGTCTGGCTCTTAAGGCCCCCCAAATGAGGACCGCTCTCCCTTCTGGACACTGTCCCCTACTCTTCTCCCAGAACATCTTCACCCTGCTCCACTGCACCTACTTGTCCCGAGCCCAGGGAAGGTCAATTATATAGTGGTCACTAGCATGGACTTTGGAATTCAATGTGGGCTCCAACCTGAGCCTGCCCACGTACTAGCTGTGTGGTTGTTAGCAAGTCATGTACTTCCTTAAGCCTTAGTTTCTTTCTTTTTTTTTTTTTTTTAAAGATTTTATTTATTTATTTGGCGGAGAGAGACACAGCAAGACAGGAAACACAAGCAGGGGGAGTGGGAGAGGGAGAAGCAGGCTTCCCGTGGAGCAGGGAGCCTGATGTGGGACTCGATCCCAGGACCCTGGGATCACAACCTGAGCCGAAGGCAGACGCTTAACGACTGAGCCACCCAGGCACCCCTGGATGCAAGCTTTTAATTTCTATTATATTCTCTAAAGAAATCTCTATAGAAAAATTATGACCCTTTGGTGTCCCTGAAACACCAGGAAGCACCCATTTACCTCCATTTCTAGATCAGGCATTAACATTTCTTACGTTGAGTATTGCAAAGACCTCTTTTTTTTTTTTTTTAAAGATTTTATTTATTTATTTGGCAGAGAGAGACACAGCGAGAGAGGGAACACAAGCAGGGGGAGTGGGAGAGGGAGAAGCAGGCTTCCCGCAGAGCAGGGAGCCCGATGTGGGGCTTGATCCCAGGACCCTGGGATCATGACCTGAGCCGAAGGCAGACGCTTAACGACTGAGCCACCCAGGCGCCCCTTAAGCCTTAGTTTCTTTCTTTCTTTTTTTTTTTTTAAAGATTTTATTTATTTGACAGAGAGAGACACAGTGAGAGAGGGAATGCAAGCAGGGGGAGTGGGAGAGGGAGAAGCAGGCCTCCCGCGTAGCAGGGAGCCCAATGTGGCGCTTGATCCCATGACCCTGGGATCATGACCTGAGCTGAAGGCAGACGCTTAACGACTGAGCCACCTAGGCGCCCCTTAAGTCTTAGTTTCTTAACTATAAAATGGGTATTAATACCTATTTCCTAGGGTTGTATGGGGACTAAATGAGATACTGTGTGAAGGTCTTAGCTCAATGTCCAACACATAATAATTGGTGGTTAAAAGTGTTCTCTTTTGCCTCAAATCCTGCTTTCCCATTACTGAATCAGTTCTCTCCAATTTTTCCAGACCTAGCTCAGGTGTCACTTCTTTGAAACCTATCCTGACTAAGATAGCTCAGATTGGACTCCTTTGCTTTCCTTGAGAACCCTATAAAATGTGGGTCTTTTTTTTATACATTAATTCAATTAATACATAGTTCTTGAGCACCGACCATGTGCCATATTTTTTCCTAAGAAGTTCTTCCTAAGAAAGAATGCACGTCATTTCCACTGGGGCTGGGGTCATGCCTTTCATGCCTGTTTGCACCAGAGCACCTAATCCAGTACTGGGCACCAAGCAGTGGCTCAGTAAATACTTTTGATTGCTGAGAGGGTGGTTGGTAGGGATCAGTGACCTACAGATACTGAATGGCCTTATATCAGGGGCTATGGGATGAACACAAAGAAATAAGAGCCATTGTGCTTAACTTTAGGTGCCTGAAAAATAGGTGAGCTCACCAGGAGATGTCAGATTGCATAGAAGGTGCTCAGTAAATCATATCCTGGATCTGTGTTTCCAAAGGGACTGAGAAGTCTTCTACCCCAAACTCCCTTCCTAAGCAAGACCCCTTCACTAGCGTCCTTCTTTGAGCTTTGCCATCACTTTGGACTAATCTGGAGGCAGGGGGCTCATTACTTACAAAGAAGCTTATTTGTTTCCATGTACCTTAAATGGTAGGAGTTCTTACAAGTCCAACTCAGAAGAGCCAGTTGGTCCTTTGGAAAAACGTCTGAAGAATCAAATCTCTCTTCTTCATAGCAAGTCTTCATATGCTTCAAGACCACTGGATTCCTCCCCCTTTGGAATCATGCCAAGCTTAGCTTTCCCTCCCCCAGCATCACAGTGAGAGACAGCTGACAAGGGGCTAGTTGTCTGGTTGTGTCTGACCAGCGCAGGGGACACAGGGGATGATGTGGTGTGGCTGTCACGGTTACCTCAGACATCGTGTTCTGAAAATGCAATCTGGGTTGTCATCATCTTTTTTTTTTTTTTAAGCACTGACTTGGACATGTGTAAAACAAGGTATGAATATATGGAGATAGATACATTTTGCAAAAAGAGTACACAAATGAGGGCTTGTGTAAAAGAATTATGATTAACAGAGTAGAAAGTTTAATATCTAGCCAGCTTTTTGGAAGATGTAAAGTATTTGCATTGATATAGTTCAAAGGCATCTAAGTAAAATGCTTCTTTTAAATTATTTTTTATTGTGCAAAATATACATTACATAAAATTTACCATTGTAACCATTTTAAGTGTACAACTCAGTGCCATGGAGTACATTCACACTGTGTGAAAGTATCACCAGCATCTATCTCCATAACTTTTTCATCATATCAAACTGAAACCCTGTGCCCATCAAACACTAACTCCCATTCCTGCCTCCCTGTAGCCTCTGGCAACCACCTTTCTATTTTTTTGTGTGTCTATGAATCTGGCTATTCTAGGTACCTCATATAAGTGGAATCATACATCTTTGTCCTTTTGTAACTGGCTTATTTCACTTAACATATGTCCTTGAGGTTCATCCATGTTGTAGCAGGTGTCAGAATCTCCTTCTTTTTTTTAAGGCTGAATAATATCCCATTGTATGCATATACCACATTCTGTTTATCCAGTCATCCTCTGAGTGACAGTTTGAGTTGCTTTGATCTCTTGGCTATTGGGAACCCTGCTGCTCTGAACATGGGTGTTCAAATTTCTGTTCAAGTCCCTGCTTTCAACTGTTTTGAGTATATACCTAGGGATATACTAGGGAATTGCTAGATCAAATGACATTTCTATGTTTAATTTTTGAGGAACTACGATATTATTTTCCATAGCAGTTGCACCATTTTATACTTCTGCTAGCAGTGCACAGGGATACCAATTTCTTCACATTCTCACCAACATTTATTAGGTCCTCTTTTTTGATAACATTTAACCTAATGAAGGTAAAGTGGTATCTCACTGACGTTTTGGTTTGCATTTCCCTAATGACTAGTGATGTTCAGAATCTTTTCGTGTGCTTATTGGTCATTTGTATATCTTCTTTGGAGAAATGTCTGCTCAAGTCCTTTGCCCACTTTTGAGTTTGGGTGTTTGTTATTTGTTGAGTAAAATACTCATAGGTTCACAGCTGGAGAGGAATTTTGACTTAGGATGAATAATACTTGAGTCTCACCTGTATCTGATTAGATACTTAGATAAGACTTTGGGCTTTGGACTTGATGCTGGAATGAGTTAAGACTTCGAGGGATGTTGGGATGGAATATATGTTTTTTTTTTATGTGAGAAGAACATAAATCTTAGGGTGGCAGAGATAGAATATTATGGTCTGAATTGTATCCCTCCAAAATCACATGTTGGAGCCCAGCCCCCAACCCCACAATTTGGAGATGAGGTAATTAGGTTTAGATGAGGTCATGAGGGTGGGGTCTACCTGATGGGATTAGTGCCCTTATACGAAAAGACCAGGGAGCTTGCTGACCTTCTGCATGCCTTGTGAGAGGACACAGTGAGAAGACAGCAACAAGGCTCTCCCTGGAAGACCATGCTGGGCACTCTGACCTCAGAATTCTAGACTTCAAAACCATGGGAACTAAATGTCTGCTCTTTAAGTCACCCAGTCTATAGTATTTTGTTGTAGCAGTCTGAGTTAAGACATATGGTGGCCATAAATTCTGGAAACATGGATATGTGTTTGCTCTATTTGACCATGTAAGTGACCAATTACTATCACTTCTTGCACTTGGCAAGCTAGTGAGAGGTTGCCCCAAATGTATCCAACAGGACGGAGGTCTACTCATGACAGAGGTAAGGGGAGGGTGGACGATAATTTCCCAGACTAGATTGCATGAGGTAGCTGGATGGAAAAGGCTGGATGCCCACCAGATCTAAAGCCCTTTGATGATTTCTTCTGGGGTCTGCTGAAGGCACAGGTTTACTTTTGAAAATCAGAGAAACAAATCCAATGAGGTAATGCCTCACACATGCAAATATTGGTGGAGATGTTGCATTCATGCACTGTGCTCACTGCAGTTTTGCACTGCACACTATACTCTACTTGCTAATGAAAGATAATACAAAACATATCTAATGTCATTGACTTAATCATGTGCTGTAATGCAATACAAGAAACAATTTCGTACCTATAGTCACCTATGCTTCCAAAATTTATGGCCACTCTGTAGTTTAAGTTTCTGTCCCTTGAAACTAGAGTTCCTAAATGTCAAGTCCTGAGTGCAGATCAGAAGTGGAACTCCATGTATGAGACAAATATTTTGATAACAATAATGTGTCCAAAAGGAGTTTCGTCTTAATCTGCCCCTGGGGCTGCTCTAGTACATCCTCATCTCCAGTCTTTGGGGAGTCAGTATAGCCTATCTTTTACCTAGAAAAATAGTATTAATTACTTAGTTATCCTTGTCCTGATACTCTGTGGGCACTGATTGCTTTAAAAGTTTCAACTTCAACCAGGATGAAGAAGCAAGGCAACAGAAGGCCCACAAGGCCTAGAGCATATTTCTCCAGACTCAGAGAGGGCAGTCCTGGACAAGACTGAGACCCTTCCCTGTGGAGTGTGGGGAGAGGCCCTCCATCCACAGCAACACACCAGTGGCTGTCGTGTGTTGGAGTCGTCTAGCCCTTGCTGTGTGGAGCCCTCATCCCTGCTGGCTGGTCCCTTTGGGTCTTTAAATATGAGCACATGGTCTCCTCAGTCTGAGTGTCCTTAGTCAGAGCTCTGAGAAAAAGAGTACCATGGCATGGTGTTCAGGGAAGTTTCCTAGAGGTGGAGTTGGAGGGTCTTTAGAGAAGTCAGGGATTCAGGTCTGCAGAAGAGCAGTGAGGCCAAGAGAAGTGAGAGCCAAGGCAGAAGGTGGATGAGAGGGAAAGCGATGCCTGGGCTGGGCAGTGGAGGCAGATGAATAGGGGACATCTCAGGGAAGTTGGGGGGAGAAGACCCTGATGACCCCGATGCCTGGGAGAACCATGTGGGAGATGATTGAGTGTTTGGACAGGAGCACAACCAGGAATGGGGGACTCTCCTGCTTGACTTGTTTTGGAGTCCTGTGGCCTCTACCTCCCAGAGTGCTGTACCCCTGGGGTGAGTCAGCAGGATCATGCACTAGGAGAATGAGTATGAGCTTTAGAGTCATTTCTGAAAAACCTTCATTCCAACCCCAGACTCATTATTTATTGATCTGAGACTCTGGATGACGACCCTTAAGGTCTTCAAACCTCAGTGTCTTCATCTGTAAAAGGGAGACTAATAACAACTTCTATACCAGAGTTTGGTGAGGGCCAAATGAGAGAAAATACACCCGCCTGTCCCCCACCCTCTCCCCTCCCTGCCCTCCCCTCCATTTTTTCTCCTTCCCTTCCTCTCCAGCTATGGTATCTTTTTTGACATACTGGCCCTCCCCAACCTCCCAGGTAAAGGTCAGACTTCACATCATATATTTGTATCTCTGCCTGTTTTTCCTTTCTCTCTCTCATGGAAATCCTTCAAGGTTAGCTCCAATGACAGCCCCAACTACTCTACTTGCTGGGGAGAAAATCTCCATAGCAACCAGTTTGGCGGCTCTGCTCTTCCTTCCTTCTTCCCCCAGGCTAGAAGCTCAGGCCCCTGGTGTCCAGCCACCTGAGCAGTCCTTTGCTTCTAGGGAACAGGGCAATTCCTCTGCCCACAGCTTCCATGAGACCTATAGGATCATTTACCTCAGAGAGGTTCAGCCAAATAAACCAAGTAACTTAGATTTCTCTGCAACATGCCATCAGAAATGAGTATACTATCTTTCTTTGTGAACTGAGGAGGTTAAAAGAGGGATGAACAGCTAGCTCCATTCAGTAGCTGGGCAGAAGGGAAGTGACGCCGTTTGTGTGGGGCTGTGCATGAGACCTGATTCTCTGCCTGAAGCACTGTGCCTCCTCTAAGGAAAAGGGGAAGATGCCATAGGAGAAAAGGATGATGACCAACAAGAGAGACACCTCTCTATTCTGGGCCAAATTTAAGCCAGTTTTAAATAATGCAATTGGCTTTGGAGGCACTGGAATCCCCAGGGGGAATTCATAATGGATGAGCCCTGCCTCCTGATCTCTCCTCCTTTCCCAGGGCTACAGAGGAGCAGGCTCTGCAGAGAGAGAGAGCCTGTTTTGTCTTGTCCTCACCCTTACACCTGGGGCTGGTGGGAGGTGGGCTTGGGGAAGCACTCAGTGTCAGCATCTGGAGGGGAGCAGAAGAGTGGGGGTTCCTCCACCAGGTTTGCTGGCGTGGCTTGGGTTGCTACTTAGAAGAAGCTGGCTCCTCCCTTTCTATCCCCAAATATGGACCAGAACCTATGGGCCATCCTTGCCTCCTGCCTCTCCCTCACCCATGCCTGTGAATCAGCAAGTCCTACAGATTCTGCAGCTCTAACCTCAGGTTTACCCACGTGTTCCCGTCCCCACTGCCACTGCCTTGGCTTGGGTCTTCACTATTCCTCCCAGGACTGATCCCACAGCTTCCAACAATTTCCCCTCCAAGCCAACCCCACCCCACACACTTCACCAGAATGACCCAGTGGAGACCCAGGCTGATCCTGCAGGGTCCTGCTTGAAGTCCTTCTGTGGCCCCATCCCTTGTTGGAACAGGTCCATCCTCCTTGGCTGGTGCTTACCGCCCTCCCCTTGCCCTCTGGGGAACAGGCAGTGCCCATTCACATCTCCTTGGTGCTGTGGGTCCCTTCTTCCTGCCCCTCTGCTGGGTCCTACTTACCTCCCAGGGCCTCCTCAAGTTGTCCCTTTGTAGATGTTTGGTGGCTGGTCTCTCTTGTCTCATGCTCCCCTTGCAGATATTTCTGACAGCTTTGTGTGAATCATCTGTTTACATGCCCAATTCTCCCTCTGAACATCAGCCCTTCACAGCTGGGGCTGTGACTTATCACTGTCTCCTTAGAGCCAGCTCAATGCTAGCTCAGTGCCTGGCACTGAGAGGCCTTCATAGTCTGATGGTTAAATGAGTAAATGAATGAACAGACCCTTGGTGAATGAACATGTGGATGGAGGAAGGAAGGAGTCAGGAGAAAGGTGGGCAGGCAGGAACAAATGGCAGACCAGGTTGATGGCGTGCACCTGGAAGAGAGTGTGGGCAGTGCTGAGCCTGGGCTGCAGGGCAGATGCAGCACAGCCAGCCCCAGGCAGTTCCAGGGATTGCTCCAACCTGGGTAATGTAGACTTCCTCTCCCACCCCTTACCTCCTCCCAGCCCTAATCCCGACAGGGCTGCAGACATAACCCCAGTTGAGTGTAGGAAGAAGCCTATGCTGTCCTCATGTCCCTCAGGGTATCTGCACCGTTGGGCAGGGGCAGAAAGTCAGGGACACCTGCTGGCACCGGTGTGGCAGGGCTGAGGAGACCATCCCCTGGGCATGGCCAGGCCACGGCTGGGGCTAATTGATGATTGAGGAGCAGGACAATGAGATGATGATCTTCAGGGATGGCCTCTCTCAGGGACTCTGACACTCCTTTCAGCCTGGCTCTCCGTGACACCTTGGGGTGAGAGGGGCTTTGGTTCTTGATGCTCAGAGTTATAATGGTAACTGTCATGGGGAACACAGGGTTTTACATGTCATCTGGCTTCACATCTGATTCCTAAGACCCAGTGCTGCTCTGCTCATGGTGAAGTGGCATTCCAGAGATGCAAAAGGCTGATCCTGAGACCAGAACCAGAGGGGGAGGCTTGGTGGCCACAAGGAAGGGGGTGCACATGCCTGGGCCAAGGTCAACAGGAAGCCTGACGGTGTTCTGGGAGCACCTACTATAAGGCCACAATGTACCAAGGCAGAATCCTCGGTTCAGGAGGTGCACTCAGTGTCCTGGGGAGGGGCTGGGCTATGCCCACCATGTCCCTCTGTTTGGGCTGTGAATCCTGGATCTGTGAGGCCTGATGCAGGGATCTGGGGCTCAGGTCACAGCTGAAGTGCTAGGGGTGCCCAGAGGCCAAGTCAGCCCCACGAACTCTGTCTCCAACCTCTTCCAGCAAGGTGAGGGTCTGGGCTCAAGTATTTTTTCAGTGTCCATCAGGTGGCAACGAGGACCTGAGGGACCATGATGAGCCAAAGCCTTGCTCAGTGACGCTCTCTGAAAGGGACACTGAACACACCACACCCACAGGACATAGCGTGGCTTCTGGTGCCAGCATCATGGCACGCGAGGACAAGAGCCAGCTTCTTCCCATACAGACCTGCAGAATAGGCGATCATATGCCCATATGCTTTAACGGTACACGTGAAGACACAAAAAGGATGGAAATCCCCAGTCTAGTGGCAAGGCACTCAAAACCAACACTACAGGAATGTAAGACAGCACTGCAGTGATCACATGTGTGCTTGTGTGTGCAGATGTGTGTGCATGTGTGTACGTTTGTGTGTACTTCCACGTGCGTGTGTACACATGCTTTCTCGCACATGTGTGCCTGTGTATGTCTGTACATGGGCGCATGCACATATACTGTGCATGTGGCTGTGCACTTGTGTGTGAGTGCATGCATGCATATGTGTGCACATGTGTGGAGGGCTCTGGGATCTAACCACAGTGGGACAGGAGAGCAGGACTTGAGCCTACACAAGGCAAGATACCCTCAAAGGGAAGCACTGTCATTGAAGGGGAGAGTAGGAAGTCTGCTACAGGGAGCAGAGGAGAACAGATCTGCCTGTGATTCAGGTGGAAAAATGTCCTGTGTGTAACTATACCCTGAGTCTCTGTCATGTGTTGGTTTAGAGTTGGAATTGACAGTCCCTGTGTGGGCTGGGATCCCCAAGCTGAGCAATGAACATAAAATTGATGGAAGCTAACAAAAAACTTAGTTCATGCAGGATTTCCATTGAGAAAAAAGTCCTTGCTGATTATGAATTCACAATAAAAATGTCAAACATATTTCTAAGCATTCTTGTATGAGCTATACAGCTCAAGAAACAGGAAGCCTGGAACCCCAAGCACCAAAGGCAATACAACACTATGTAAGAGTCTATAAAAATTATTAGAGATAGAAGCCATAAAAACCATAAAGGTGGAACAAGACATTATGATAAAAGAACAAGAAGGCTTGAAAAATGAACTTCTCAAAATTAACATAGATTGTGTTAAAATTACAATCTGCTAGGCAAACCGAAGAGCTGACTGAATGCAGGGGAGACAGTGATGAGTGGAGTGGAAGACAAGTTAGAGAACATCAGCCTCAGTGCCACACTGCAGATGAGAGGTGACAAATACCACAGAAAAGTTAAGAGACATGGAGGGTAGAATTAGAAAGTCTCGTACTCACCTGGTAGCAGACAGTGAAGGGAATGGGGAGAGGTAGTACTCTGTGAGACCATGGCTGAGAAATTAACAGAACTGATGAAAGATATGAATGTTCAGGTTCAGGAAATATAAACACAGCAATCAAAGAAATATTATACTATGGGCTGAGTCTACTTATTCATTTGGCAATTTTGATCACCTCCCAGGCACTGAACATTCTATGTGCATGGACACTGAGCCCAGATATAATGCTGAGAGAGGTTCTGGGATTTTCCAGGCATCCCGTGGAGGGTGAGTAGCGTGGCTCAGCTCACAGTCAGGTTCTTCTGTCCCACCCCTCTGGTCTGCTCTGTTCACTTTGCCCTCCCTTCTCTCCCAAAGAGGCGTGAAAGTCAGAGCCAGTCTTGGGGTGAGGATGCACTGTGCTCTCTGGTATCTGCTCCCAAGGGACATTCCTTCCCTTTTTCTGAGGCCCTCCCTGTTTCTAGCAGATGCCTAGCTCACAACTAACCCAGAGCTTTGGGGGCCCCCTTCCCTGTGCTATGTGGGGTTCTGCCTGCTCTTGTCTGTCAGGGCCTCTTCTAGGCTTCAAGACCCAGACCCTGGGCCTGGCTTTCCATAGGTAGACTTTCCTGGAAACGCTTGCTTGTACTCTGAGCACTGGACAGAGAAGGCTTTGTGCATGCAAGGCTGCCCCATAAAACACTACACATCCAGTTAAATGTATATTTCAGGTAACAACATACTTTTTAAGTATCAGTATGTCCTTATCACTACAGGGCATCCTGGATTTTTGTTTTTCTTCTAATCTGGCAGCCCCCTGTGCTCCGTCACAAAGGGCAGAGTCAGGACAGAATCTGGCAGGGTGGGTGGTCCAGCTCCCAGTACTGGGTCTGTGGGCAGAGGTCCTACCCAGACAGTGTAGAAGGTTGCATGTTGCCACTGAACCCTAATAGAACAGGGTCTTGGCAGTGTGTTCCCTTTTTACTGTTCTAGTCTCATCTCTGGACGCTTCACTGTCCCCCTGCTGCCCCACAAACTGCTCGCTTCTTACCCAGCAAACTCGCAGCCTGGGGAGATGTGGAGTACCAGCCTGGGCTCTTGACCTGGGGCTCTGTGACTTCGTGCTGACCTCCCCTCTCTGAATGGCTCTTTCTTCGTCTGTAGAAGCTTCTTTACAGTCCATGCTTCCTCACAGGGAGGAAGGCGAAGCCCAAGGGACAGGCTCTCACTGCAAAATTTCTTCTTGCAAAGAGCCAGAAGTTCCATCCATCAATCCTGATGACAGCTCTGAAGACTGGTCACTGCTCCCACATCGGTCAGCTGCCCATTTTTCAAGAAGAGGAAGAGGGAAGCTTTGCCAGGTGAGATAAGGGAATGTTTCCTTAAATGGCCTCACTAATGCATTACCTGTGTGGCCAGGACAGGAGAGCATCCATCGTGGGAAGCCATGCCCCCCTGGGCAGGGCAATGCTCTCTCCACAGGGCCCTGGGTGGCCCATGAATCTCTCAGCTGGAGACAGGCAGATGTGGGGCAATGGGAGGAGGTGAAAGCATCAGATCCCAGAAGAGATGGGAGAAGGAGAGAGATAGAAGGCATCCGGGGAATGCCCCAGCATCTGGTCAGAGGTAGCAGTGGGACAGGGCGCTAGGGGCTCAGGTCAGGCAGGATGCAGGCATGATTTGTATTTAATTGTTTTTATGAACGCTCACTGGGAGTCACATACCAGACACTGTGGTGGCCACCATCACATGTGTCAACTCATTTAATCCTCATAAAAACTCTAAAAGGGATTTATTATTAGAGTGACAGTAAATTTTATTGTCCAAAATGAGACTCTTTGGAAGTGACAGGAGGTGTGACTGATATGTTGGGACACCAGATGTCCACCACCGATGGTCCAATGCAAACTGAGTCATGAAGTCACCTATGGAAAACTGGGGCTCAGAGATCTTAGTACATTTTGCCCAAGATTCAGCAGCAAATCCAGTGGTAAATTCCAGACCTCCAAAGGTGATGTTTGAGGAGTTCTTATTCCCTTCCACACCTGGTTCTATGACCCCAGCAGATAGGTTACAGAAACACCATGCTCCACTCCACCAGGGAAGTGCATAAGCAGGCAGTGAGCTCCTAGCAGGCCAGCTCAGGTGCAGTGGTCCCAGTTCCAAGTGCCTGAGCCCTTCACTCACTAGTGGGCTAGCCTTGCTCTTGTTCTGGGTCAAACCTGACTCTGTGACAGCCTGCAGCCCCCACCCTGCTGTGGATTGCTGGGCCAGTCTTGTCAGATATCAGGGAAGTTCTGGACCAACCGAATCTCTCTGCAATATCTTTCTTTTTCCAGCATGTGGCCTCTCTTTTCTCTAGGAATGTGGCTTCCTGAGCAAAAGGATAGGTTTCCTTTTGTCGGGGCTCCCCCACGCCCCACAACACATACTACATATATGTGTGCACATATTTAAGGATATGTGTGCACACGTGTGCATACACACACACACACACACACACACTCTTGGGCTATTTTCTAACTGGCTTTATTGTAGACAAAGTAGTATTTTCCTAACCGGTTTTATTGCAGACAAAATAGTCGCAGACACTATTATAGGCTTTGAGGATACAGTAGTTTAAATAGATTTTTTAAAGCCCATAACCTCAAATCTGACATTTTACTGGGGGACTTGGGCAATGATCAAATAACAAAAAAATAAGTTTTAAACTATCAGGAATTTATAGGTGCTCTGAAGACACCTAAACCAGGGTGAAGGAAGAAGTGGGTTCAGAAACATTACATCCCTGAAGAGGGGAGACTAGCAGATGAGGGACCTGGGGGCCAGGGCACACAGGACTAATGGCTCAAGGACATGTTAATGCTCAGTGAAAAGCAAATCAACTGGTTTAGCAGGTGGATGTACTGTTTGAGAATGGGTAACAGCACAAAAACATTTAAGAAAAATGAATTTTGTGAACAGTTGTGGGAGACTCCCGGGAGGTGAGGAGGAGCCCTGTATGAGGCTGTCAGAAAGGCCAGGGTCCCCAGGGAACTGGTTCTCTGGCCTGACCCGCTCCACCTGGCCCACACAGTCTCTGCATTCCCAGCATCCTTGCTCTGTCTGGATTCCCCTTTGTAGGCAGCCACACCTCCTTCCCTTTACCTCCTGAGTTGATAATCTATATTTGCCATCTTCACTTTTGAGTCACTTACTCTTCAGATCCTTGCAATCTGGGCGTGATAAGAATGTCCTCTGAAGCAAACAAACTTTCTCTCTCCCCTCTTTGCTTCTGGAAAAGACCTTGTGTAAAAGCAGCCAGGCAGTACCCGTCTGTGAACTCCTCTCCAGAGATGGCACTGGCCCACCTTCTACCCATGTCCCACTGGACAGGGGCCTTCCTAAAGAAGGACCATGCTTTGAGGATAGCCTCTCCCCACAATACCCAGTGGCCAGCATGGGGACTAACTTCACAGGTTGTCATGAAGATGGAATGAGACAGCACAGTGCCTGGCACACAGTAAATGCTCCTTTAATATTAGCCGCCATTGTTATTTGTTATTACTAAGTACAGGGTAAGCACCTGATATTTTTGTGAATATTTTATAAAAGTTCTTCTGATTTAATCCTCACAAATACCTTAAAGGGTACATATTATTGTATTATTCCATTTTTATAAATAAGAAAGCTGAAGATCAGAGAGGTTGAGTGAATGTCATAGGTCACACAGCAATTATGAGGAGTTGAGATTCCATGCCAGGCCTGTGTTGCCTGGTGCATGCTCCTTCTTTCTGGGCACAGTGACCAATAGGAGGAGTGGGGAATGGAGAGCTTTCTGTCATCTTCTTGGATAGAGACCGCGGTGTCTCCCTTCTCTCTTCTGTTGGTTGTTGGTTTCTCTTCCAGGAAGCTGGGGAAGGGGTGCTACAGGAGGCTGCATTGCACAGTGAGTTACGAAATTATGCCTTGCAGTCAGAGCATAGTTGGATGCAATGAAATAGAGTTTGTATTGGAATCTATTATGGTCCCAGCATAAATTAATTATAACCCTTCTGCTGGAGGGAAGCTTCATATATAATTAACGTTTGCTGGAGGGAGGCGGAGGGAGCCAGGAAGTGTAAAGGAGCTGCCCTTTTCAAGACGAGCCCAGCAAGAGTGGGGTTAAAATGATTCTCTTCGTTGGGGTTCAGGTTGCCAGAGACCCTAACAGTCAGTCCTCATGTTAGCTCTAGTAATGCTCTCCCAGGTGCTAGGCACATCATATACATTGACTAGTTTAATCTCCAAAATAGCCTCGTGAGGTCTCTTTGGCCCCAGTTTACAGACAAGGAAACTGAGGTTAATAGACTTGCTTAAGTCTATGCAGCCAGTGAGGTCTCCTCTCCAAAGCCAGTGTGACTGCTTCATCTCCCACTTTTCAGCCTCCGAGACTGCGGTCCATACTTTGACTCCTTTTGCTGCGTAATTCTGATTAAATCATTTAGTCAGCTCTCCGAGGCCCAGCTCTTTGCTCTGGAAAGAAGATCTAAGAAGATCTGCCTACTCACAGTGAGGCTGGAAGAACCCCAGGTGGGCATACACTTTGCCCTCATTGCTCATTTATTGTGTGTCCATTGTGAAAAATCAGAGAGCCTGCCCAGGGGTGGGTTCCAGCAGTGGTGCTGATGATGGGCTGTGCTGGCATTAGGGAATGCTGACAGCTCAGAGATGGGGGCGTGCTGAGCTGGCTGCCCACCTCGACTGGGAGGGCCCCTCTGGTTGGGATCATCTGGGCCTGGAGAGCTGCCCGGGATGCTGCCTCGAGGCTGGGTGACCGGGACATGTGATAATAACTGTAAGAGCCGACACTTACGCAGTGCTTTCCCTGTGCCAGGCACTGCAGCAGGGCTTTATAAGCACAAATTCTGATTCTCACGAGTACCCTATGGGTGGGCATCTGCACCTCTGAGCATAGAGATGTTAAGCGGCTTGTTCCAGCCACACAGCAGACATGTAATGTAGCTGGGACCTGGGTGCAGGCAGTCCCAGCCCAAAGGCTTACCAAAGTTATATTGAACTCTGACACCGTGATCCCATGGTTCACCCATCATGGCTATGGGTCATGGAAGGTACTGTCATGACATTATGACCTGCATAGTGGAGGCAATCTTTTCCTCCATCCTGACCCTCTTTACTCTAGAAGAAACATACCCTTTTCCTAATTGTTCTCTACGGCATTGAAGGCCCTCATGAGTGTAGTTTTTCCTAAAAAAGAAGCAGGTAGCACCTACCCCACATTACAGTCCTATTCTCTTGCCTGAATAATTGGACTACTCTGAAGATGTCCTCATCTGAGAAATGGGGACAATGACATCAAGCTCAGAATTGCCAAGGCCATTGTATAGGAGGCAGGCAATGGATGGCAGCTTCTGGTCATGGGTCTGAAGAAGGCAGCGTCCATATGGGCTGAGGGGAGGTTTGAATGGGACCCGGGACAATGAGTAAAAGCTGCATGCAGAATGACAAGGAGAAGCCATCAGGTGTGCATGAAGGTGTGTGTATGTGTGCGTGCATATGTGTGCATGTATATGTGAGTGCACGTGTGAGACTGTGTGCACACACATGTGAGTGTGTCTATGTGAGTGTCTGTGTAAGCACACTTGTGTGTATATGCATACACAGAAGGGAGCACTGCGGAGAGGCTGAAGTGCTCAGGTGGGTAAGGAGGTGGAAAAAGGACATCAAGCCCATCGGTGTCGAGGGAAATGGGCTGGGAGAGGAGCCTGAGGCCTGGTTACAAGGGCCTGGGTGCCAAAAGTCCTCTCTCTACCTCCCTCCCCATACTAACTGCACTGTGAGCTGAAGCAGAAGCCCGCACACCTCATTTGGTCCCAGCTGGAGAGAGGTTGGATTTAGTTACATGAGGCTTAGCCACTGGAAAGTGTACATTCCTTTCCTTCTTCTCCCCAATCTCTCCTTGCCCACCCAGGGCCACTCTGAGTCCATGAGCACATCAGGGTCAGGCCTGCAGGTATAGAAGCAGCCAGTCAGGCTGTGTCCATCACCACATGCAAGGACTGTGTGCCTGGAAGCTAAGCATATCCAGGTAACATCTGCTCGCTCTTCGCTCTGGAAACGGCAGCTCTACTAAGTTTTAGGAGGCTGAGCACTGAGCTCAGGAATCAGAAATCTGACCTACTTTCACCTCAAAGCGTCTTCGTATATGCTTCTGTCATCCCAGCTCCCGGGCCTTGTTTCATCTGCCTCATTGGCAGGTGACTGTGTCCTTGCTGACTGCAGGCTACCTTTTCTTTCCAGCTGTGAGAACCTTTGTTTCTCCCTCTTCCTAAACATGACCTTTTCAGAGATGCAGAAACTCAGGCCCCAAAGATTGTTTGATGGCCTCCAAACACGAGGTACAAATCTCCATGACTGCCCTGATTCTGTCCATCAACCTGTACTAAGTAAAGACACAGAAGAGACATGGTGTCTTATCTTGAGTAAAGCAAAGTCTGATGAAAAAAATCAGTGAAAGCAACACTGGATTAACCACTCTTCAGCTCCCAACCTTGGGCCTTTGTCTGTGCTGGTCTGCTGACCGGAGCATGGCTCTCACTGCCTAGCTTGCCTGCTGACATCCTTGGTATATACTCTGGGACACAGAGAGGCTTTCCTGTCCTCCTTGATTTCTCCCACTTTCCTGCCCTCTGCCTCACTGCTCTCATGATCACTGCAATCTGAGTTTATTCTGTACTTGCTTATTTATTTAGTACCTGTCTTCCTACTAGACAATAAGTTTCCTGAGGACAAGGACCTGGTCTGCTCTGCACTTCATAGCCAGGGCTTGTCATCAGGTCAGGCACACAGTGGACACCAGGTAAGTGTTTATTGAATGAATGAATCAATAAATGAATCAATGAATGAATGAGAGAGTGATTGAAGGCATATGCCCACTCGTCTGCCTTCTCCTGTGGGAAATGGGAAGGAAAGTACTCTCTGAGAATCCTGATATTGGCTTTTTCTTGCCTTCAGTCTCCAACAGAAACATCAGCTCTTCCTGATTCTTGAGCCTGCAGGTTTTCAGATGGCAATTACACCATCAGCTCTTCTCATTCTTTTTTTTTTTTTAAAGATTTTATTTATTTATTTGAAAGAGAGAGAATGAGAGACAGAAAGCACGAGAGGGAAGAGGGTCAGAGGGAGAAGCAGACCCCCCGCTGAGCAGGGAGCCCGACGCGGGACTCGATCCTGGGACTCCAGGATCATGACCTGAGCCGAAGGCAGTCACCTAACCAACTGAGCCACCCAGGCGCCCCAGCTCTTCTCATTCTTAGGCTTTCAGACTTGGACTGGAACTACACCATTGGCTCTCCTGGGTCTCTAGCTTGCTGATTCTAGTATGTCAGCCTCCATAATCGCGTGAGCCAATTCCTTATAATAAATGTCTGCAGAGATTAAATAGATAGATAGAGATCTCTAGACCTCTGTCTAGATTTATCTCCATCTATCTATCTATCTATCTATCTATCTATCTATCTATCTATCTATCTGACCTTAGGTTTGGCAATGACTTTTTTACAATAGAACACTAAAAGCAAGATCCATAGAAGAACAAATCGACAAGCTGGACTTTTAAAATTAAAAACTTCTGCTCTGCGGAGAAGTACTGTTAAGAGAATGCAAAGACAAGCTACATACTAGGAGAAAATCTTTGTAAAAACACATATCTGATAAAGGACTGCTATCTAAAAATATAAATGACTCTTAACACTCAACAATAAGAAAATAAACAATCTAAAAAGTAAGGCTAACGACTAAGACACATACCTCACCAATCACGATATGCAGATGGTAAATAAACACATGAAAAGATGGTCATCATCATATGCCGTTAAAGGAATTACAAATTAAAACAATGCAATACCATTACACACCTATTGGCTAAAATCCAAAACATGACCACACCAAATGCTGAAGAAGATGTGGTGGAGCAACAGGAACAAACCCTCCATCATTGCTGGTGGGAATGGTATGGCCACTTTGGAAGATAGTTGGCAGTTTCTTAAAAAATTAAACATACTGTAACCACATCATCAAGCTATGATGTTCCTCAATATTTACCCCCATGAGCTGAAAACTTATGGCCATACAAAAACCTGAACATGAATGTTTATAGAGCTTTATTCATAATTGCCCAAACTTGGAAGCAACTGATTTGTCCTTCAATAGGACAACAGGAGAATGGGTAAGTTCTTGTGCATCTATACAATGGAGTGTTATTCAGTGATTAAAAAAAAAAAAAAAAGAAAAAAGAGTTAGCCAGCCATTTTTTAAAAGTCATGGAAGAAATGGAAATTCATATTACTAAGTGAAAGCGAACAATCTGAAAAAGCCACATTCTGTGTGATTCCAACTATATGACATTCTGGAAAAGACAAAACTATGGAGACAGTAAAAATTCTTGGGTGCCAGAGGCTTGGGGGGAGGTAGGGAGGGATGAATGGGGTTTTTGTGGCAGTGAAACTATTCTGTATGACACTGTAACTGTGGATACATGTCATTATGCATTTGTCAAAACCCATAGCATGACAACACAGAGTGACCCCTAATGTAAACTATGGACTTTTAGTTAATAACAAGGTATCGATTATGGCTCATCAATTGTAACAAATATACCACATCAAAGCCAGATGCTAATAATAGCCCAAACTGGTGAGGAGGGGGACAGCATAGATGGGAACTTCCTGTATTTTCTGCTTAATTTTTCTATAAACCTAAAAGCTGCTCTAAAATGTTTATTAATTAAAATAAATAAAACAAAATATTTATTAACAAAAAAATCAAACAGGAAAACCTGCCCATATGACTCCCTGCTGCCAGGGCATAGACTCTCCTCTGCTCTCCAGAGTGAACATTCCCTGTCTAGGGCTAGGGAATGAGTGACAAGGAGAGTTTCATGGTCTCAGCTAATGGCTCCGGTGATGGATATTCAGGACTCATGCATCGCTTTAATGCACTGAAATCCCCAGCACTTTTGATTAAAGGGTGAATAGTTGTTTTTTTGTATCTGACACCTGGCTTGAGGTTGTGGTTATTTGGTGAGGCAAACACATGGCTTTCCTGGGGAGGGAAGTTCTTTTGTGTTGACCTGGGCACTGAGATTCAGGATGTCTAGGCAGCATGGGATTTGTAATCGGAGACAGAGGCTTTGTTTCTGGGGGGTGGGGGGGGGGAAGAGAAAAAGAAAAAAAGAATGCCTCAGGGACCAGAGAAAAAGCCTCCACAGCCACTTTGACTGCAGCCCAAGAAAAGATCCAGGCCCTACACCCCATTGTTCATTTGGAATCTGTTTTTTTCTCTTCTTCCTCAACTCTTATTTACCTGCTACTTGAACAGCCTTTTTTATCTAACATGTCCAATTTTGTATCACTGGATACTGGATTTGGAACTGCCCACCTGGACCCAGACTGTGACTTCCATCCTTCTGCAAACCCTCTGTTATGTGGTACATGGAACCATGCTCTCCCCACTCAGACCACAGAGAGGCACCCATTCCGGTTCTCCCCAAGCTCCCATTATCCAGGGACAGGGAGGGGTAGCACAGTCTGTAACAAAGCTCAACACACAAAGGCTTGATACCTGGGGCTGACATAACAGAGCTTAACAAGCCTTTAGGTTATTGTGCTGGTGGAAGGTTGGGTCAGTGGATTGTAATTATCTCTCTTTTCTTTCTTTTCTTTTCTTTTCTTTTTTTAAATAGCATAGGTCTGCAAAGAGGCTGGACCACAGAGACTGAGATTTTGGAGGGATAAATAAATGTATGAGATTTTTTTAAAAGCTCATTTGCATGAAAATTTTAGGAGCAAGGCAAGGTAATCAAACACTCAGGATAGTTTTGTGCAAATAAGAGAGTAGACCCTTAATTGACCCCTAATGTGCTTAGGAATGAGCAGCTCTGTATTTATTTAGAGGCTGGTGGAGGAGCT
>NC_058413.1:81106973-81217309 GCF_002201575.2 Neomonachus schauinslandi | reverse complement strand
AGTTTGATATAGCATTTTGCAGTCCTGCCAAGTTTATGATTGTATTTGACACCATCTGGCCCTATAAGATAGAAAGGGCAAGAAAGGTGGTTCTCCTGTTATTCTTGTGAGGGAATTGGAACTGTGACAGGACATGCAAATGCAATCCTTTTCCATGAAGCTTGACTCAGTGGAGAAAGGGGAGGGCATGATGGCCTTCTATAGCATTCAAGGGGCCTTCCGTAGAGAAGTCTCAGAGTTAGCAGAAATCATACTACTATATGCCAGGCACTTTATAAGCATGATCTCATTTTATCCTCACTTTGAGTTGATGATGACTGTTCCCGTTGCACAGATGAGGACAGTGAGGCAGGACAAGAATCAACCAGTATTGGGGAGCACATGGCTGCTGGAAAGGCCGAGTCTAGCCCCCGACTCCTGTTCTTCCCACTGGGCAACATGACCTCCTCTGATAGGAGGGTGGGGGCCCGTCACTCCAAGCCACTGGGAGACCCATTTCCAGCCAATGTGATGACAGAAATTTTATTCTTTTTTTTTTTTTTAAAGATTTTATTTATTTATTTGAGAGAGAGTGAGAGAGAGAAAGAGCACAAGAGGGGGGAGCGGGAGAGGGAGAAGCAGACTCCCTGCTGAGCAGGTAGCCCGATGCGGGACTCGATCCCGGGACTCCAGGATCATGACCTGAGCCGAAGGCAGTCGCTTAACCAACTGAGCCACCCAGGCGCCCCCAGAAATTTTATTCTTAAGGCTAAGCATGTATGGAAAGGATCTCTTGGGGAAGCAGAGGGTTCATAGAAGGATTCAATTACAGGCTGGCAAGCACTGGCCTGGAATGTGCTGTAAAATGTATGGAATTCAGATAGGAGGATGACCAGATGACTTTACCTCCAAGGCTGGGCCCCTATGTCTTTGAGGAACATCTTGACGTGCTTTTCTCCAGACTTCCGTTAGCCATCTGAGCTAGGGATAAAGGTGGGGTCACCTGACTTTCAACTTCATCTGGATGCTTTCATGAAAGTAGAGAAGAAAAGCAAATAGTGAGAGGCTCACATGAAGGAAAACACAGAAGTAAAAAACAAAGTGCCAAAACAGAAACACAGGGGAGGCATTTGTCTTGTAGACTGGGCCATCCTCCCTGTTGGGGCTGTTTGTGCCCCTCTCTGATATAAAAATATTTTGAATATTCTTTTTGTAAAATTAATTGTTATTTTTCCTTGACTAAAAAATTATACTGTTAGATACTCATTTTTTGGACTATAAAACTTTCCAGTCTAAATGTAGATACCTCTGAGAGAAATAATACACAATTGTAATCTGGAGGAGTTGGTTTATTAGGTCCTCTCCCCAAAAGAGAGCAAAGTGGTCTGGAAGTGGAAGGTAGACTAGAGGTGTGGGGTGGAGGGGACAGGTGTAGTGATAAGGCATGCTACTGGAGGCATGTTGCCAATTTCTAAGCATCGCTTCCAAGAAGTATTTCTGCTCTTCTCTCCCTGACTAAAGTGTGACCTCCAGTTAGTCAGGGCTCTGCAGCTCTGACAAGACTTAAGGGGCATCAGCAGAGGGTCTCAGAGAAACCAAGGTGAGATGGAAGGACAGCAGGCAATCAAGATTGTTCATCCCCATGAAGAGAAGGCTGAGATACTGTCTTTCTTTAAGTATGTCAAGGATTGTTCTGGAGAGAGAAAGGTGAAGAGATTTTATTTAAAACCATGGATCAAGGACTAACATCATGAAGAATGAAGGACTTCCCTACTCACAAGGGATGTGAATACTGGCATGGCAGCTGCAGAGCCTTGCCCCTTCTGGGACGTGGTGGATGCAGGGAGGTGTCCCAGCTCTGTCAGATGGCTGGGCACATCCTTGCCCCAGGAGGGACTAGGGAAGTGAACTAGTTGGCCTCCAAGCTTGGGGAGCCTGTGAACCATGACCCTCCCTGGACCCAGATGCTGGCCACTCCAGGGGTGAGTTGCCTAGAAACAGGGACTGTGTCTTTGTGGGTATTCACACAGGGAAGAATGACAGGCTGACTGAGTAGAGGGGAGGAAGGAGGCCCAGAGCAGACAACATGAACTTTGCAGTCAGACCATGCTTTGCCCTGTGACTCTGAGCAAGTTACAGACCTCTGAGAGAGTTTCCCCACCTGTCAGACAGGACCAGGATAGCCCCTCACTCCCAGGGCCATGGTGAGGATAGAATGAGGTCCCACGTGGAAGGTCTTCAGTTCTCTGTCACTGAAGCACTACTACCACTGAGCACAGCAGTCCCACAGCATCCACAATGCTTGTTCCTCTCTGGACTCTGAAGTCTGTGTTCAGTGTTCAAGCTGTCCCACCCTCCCCTGGCTCTACCTGTCCCTGTCATGAGCCTCTGCTGAGCTTATAGCCATCAGGACACTCTTCTCTGTGACCCTGAGACTGGGGGACAGGTCTGGGCACCCACATTCAGCTGCCTCCCCGCCATCACATGCCGCACTATACTCCTTTCCTTTCTGGGGAGCAGCCATGCTCCAGCCCTGCTATGGGCCCCCTGGTGTCCCACTCCTGCTGGTGGCCTTGCCATTTTGCAAGTGACTCTGATCTGAATCCTGCCTGTCGCTGCTGAGCACGCTGAGACCAGCCCCACATCCTCCTCCTCCCTGGCGACTGGACAGACCTCGTTTAGATCAGTGTGGTGGCCACTGAGGGCACAGTGGCTCAGGGAGAGATGAGGTTCAGGCAGTTGTCCTCTTGACCCCCTTCCCACACCCCAAACCAGCAGCCCTCAGGAGGCACTAGATCTTCCTTTCTCCCTCTGCCAAAGAAGAGGGGATAGGGAAGGAGGCAGACACCACCACCAGCACCACCCCTCCCCAGCTTCCCTTTCTTTTCCATTTGGGGACATGTGAAAATAAAAATAAATAAATAAATAAATAAAAGACTAACCTTCCAGCCAATCACGGTTTAGCTACCCTGCAATTAAACAAATTCACAAACCCGCAACACATATTTACATCTCATTAGCAGAAGCCAAATGCAACAACGGCATTAAAATTAAGAAATTAGGCCCAATTATCCTGTCGGCAGCAGTTGGGGGAAGTTGTCAAGGGCTGGTTTATTCATTAGTTTGCACAGAAGTTCAGCGGCTCCCTAATTGTGTGCTGCTATTTTTTACCCCCTCCTCCTCTTGCTTAAAAAAAAAAAAAATCATTTGAGGTTTTCCTTTCTCCAAAGTGCAGCAGCCTGCAAGGGCTGGCAAGGCCGGGCCCAGGGCAGGCCTAGGAAGGGCTTGTCTCTGGACTCTGTGTCATCAGGGCCCAGCCAGACCTAGACAAGTGGCTAGGAGGTTAGGAAGGCCAGGGCACCTGCTCCGCTGCTGTGTCCCCACAGATGCCCTCTGGGTCCCTGGCGAGGGCTTTAGACTGGCCAGCACAATTCCCCCAGGCTTACTGCCTTCACTGCTAGCCCTGCGGGGCTGGGGTCCACTGGGCCCACTGTGTCCAGGAACACAGCACCCTCCTCCCCTTGGGTCAGCAGTTGTCACCAGCCTCAGCTCTCAGGCTAGTCTCTGCTTGGCCAGAGGGGGCACCTCATGAATGTTTGGTGAGTGAATGAATGGAAATCTTGACAAAGCTCTGTACCGCAGGGGAGAAGATTTATTGTGCTCCAGGCTGTGCCCAGGTGGGTGATCTTGGGCTCCAAGGGTGGTTGCTGGGTCCTGGTCAGCTTCACAGAGACATTTTGACTGGTGTGCCCTTCTTTCTGGAAGCTTCTGCTCTGCTTTCTTCACCTAGATCCTTTTGCCTTGTCTGCTGGGGACTCTGTTGGCTTCCTCCCTCCTTCTGGAGAGTTGGCCTGGTCTCCTCTGACCACCTTGGGTCTTGGGGAGCTATTGCTGTCCCCATCCCCACCCCAGACCCCTCTGCCTCCTGTGCTGGTTAGGGGGGGTATGGTGCCTGTCTCTCAGGGGCCCACTGCCCTCTGCACTCTGCTCTCTCCTGGGGCTGGGGCTCCTTTGTCAGCATCAGCCTGTTAGATTTGGCCCATAGGTGGAGATAGAAGAAGTAGAGCAAAAGGGAAAAGGCTTGCTCGGGTTTCTCTTTCCAGGTGGGCCCTAACACACTTCTTAGAATACTCCCAGCAACCTGGCTGCTCCATGAAGCTGTGCTCTAGATTGGCAGTGGCATAAGGAGCCCAGATTTGGAGTTCAGAGCCCTGGTTCTATTCTTGCAGCAGCTGGAATTTAAATCTCATGGAGCCGCACTTTTCTTAGCTGGCAAATGGCACTAGTGATACATATCCTACCTTCCTCAGGGTCTAATTGTGAGTGCTTCACTAATACTCTGGGCCTGCACTATTGTTGCCCAGCTCTTGGTCCCCGTGAAAGGTGTTATGATGTTCCTCAACACAGAAACCAGTATTGGTCTGTCAACAGTCCATGAGCTCTGGGTGGTCTCCCTCTCCCTGTCCAAATGGAGACCTTTCACATCCTTCCAAGTCACTGAGCTATGGATTCTCCCACAGTCTCCTCAAAATTCTGGTCTAAAGGGTCCAGATCAAGGACTTTGTAAATATTCTATTACTAAATAAAGTAATATAGTAATATAGTAATAAAGTAATATTTGCGTTAGATCAGTACTTGTAAACACATATATTTCAAACACAACTGGAAATGAATTTTATTAAGATATTAATCAATAAAACATTAAATTTAACATTTATTTAGTGACTGCTATAGGAACTGCAAATAGGCCCTCCTCGTCCCCACAGTGTCAATCCCCACACTTAGATATGTGCTGCCATTTTGAATGGCTAATGATGAAGGAGCTTTCACCACTAGCATTTTCTCCTCTTGGGGCTCTACTTCTTACCATGAAAATTCACTCATTCATTCATTCATCTATATAATATTTATTGAACACCTACTATTTTTCTGGTACCGTGGTCAAGGCTAGAGCTAGTCAGAGTCCACACAGTGTCTGCATTTGAAGATCTTACAGGCCAGAGGCAGACACAAGGAATGGCAGAACAGTATGGAAAGTGCTGGAATGGGGTAAGTCTGCATGTTGCTGCTGGGGAGAACAGAGGACAGACCTCTTTTGCCTTCTGCTGGGTCAAGGAGGGCAGATGGAAGAAACAGTCTCAGTTGAAACCTGTCCTCTCTCCATCCCCCCAGGAATCTGCAGGCCACACTGCTGTAACCCCCAGTGTTCATCCTGTCTCTAGGTTTGAGTAACCACTTTCTGCTCTGTACTGGGGAGCAGGGATGGGGACTGAGGTCATAGGGACTTCTGGACCCTCAGAAAACAGGGAAGAGGAAGTTTATCCTATTCTGTGCATTAAATGTGTAACAATTGCACCATGAAAGCCCTCTTTCTAATGCCCTTCATTGTGGTGATACTACCTCATTGCACAGGACCCCATATCAAGGACAGAAATGCCAACTACTAGGGTAGCACTTGATATATATCTAAGACTAGTCTTTCTAATTTACATACAACAGCTCTTAAATCCTCCAAAAACTATATGAGCAAGGTCTATTATTATAATAACCATTTTGGAAAAGGTGAAACAAAGTCCCTGAGAAGCCACTAGCTTGCCCAAGGTGACAGAGTGGGGAAGCCGTGGGTCAGGGGAGATTTTTCTCCAGAGCATACACCCTCCACACCACACCTGGCTCCCTGCTTCAGATTGGTACACACAGAGTAGCAGTTACTGTTGACTTGCCATAGCCACAAAATCCCTTGGGTTTGTGCTCATGGATGCTGAGTCTTCTTCAGGGAAGAAAAGACCATTTCTGAAGGGGGAGAAAGACAAGGCATGGGGAGGGTTGTTTCTGACCCTGACAGTGCCTTATTCCTACTATACAATGAGATCTCCCTCCTTGGCAAGCAAGGGGCATTGGCCACACTCTACCTACTCTCTAGCTAGATTGTTATGTCTATGAGCTTCTCAAGGATGGGAACACAGTTGCTCATCTCTGTGTTTCCAGCCGCAAAATAAAGACTCAATACATTACATTTTAATATTTGTAATGAATTATCTCAGGTGGCATTTTAAAAAAGAAAACCAGAGACTCCTCATACACTGCTTAAATTTCCTTACTAGTCCTTTATAATTAGAATGGGATTGCCACTGTCTTCATAAATAAGGACTGAGCTTCTCTGTGAGGCACTACTCATCCCCATCTTCAAGGAGCTCACAGCCTGTGGACAAAGAAGGTGTGGTGTTAAGAGGGCTACTCACGTAGCCCTGCAGTAAAATCTCAGTGTATCTGGGTTTGAGACTTTGGATACATTATTTAACTTATGGCTTATTTTCCTCATCAGTAAAATGGGGATGATTATGGTACTTGCCTTGCAGGATTGTTGTGGATATTAAATTAGATGAACTGTTTAAGGCACTTAGCATGTTTCATAAATAGTAAATATTTAAAAGTTGAGAGAGAGAGAGAGAGATACATAGCCTATGGAAGCATAGCAAAAACAAGGACCTGGGAAAGGAAAGGCTTCTTAGGAGATGGGGCATCTAGGCCAGGTCTTAAAGGAAGAGATGGACGTGCAGAAGCCAGGGAAAAGAAAGAGTGCCCAGCAAAGCTTTGAGGTACTGAATAGCCTGAATAGCATGGCTCTTTCAAGTGTTAGAGAGCAATTCTGTGTGGCAGTGTGGGGCAGCAGTGGGGGAGGGAAGCAGGAAATGAGTCTGGTGACATAGGAGGGGACCCTGTCTGCCCCACTAAGAAGGTTCATCTTACCCTGCTGACTACATGTAACCTTCAGGGGTTTGGAATGGAGCAACATGATGAGATTTCCTGGAGGCAGTGTGATAGATGGATGTGTGTGAGTGGCGAGGGTGAAGGTCATTGTGACAGGTCATTGATGAAGGCCATGGGGAAGCAGAAAACACAGATTTAAGTGAATCTCATGTGAGATCTGCAGAAACAAGGGCCCGTGGAGGTGGTGAGGGGTGACTTCAGGGCTTCTAGTTTGGGTGAATGGTGTGAAAATGAACCCTGAATGAGAAGTAGATTTTGGGGATAGGTGATGAGTCTAATTCTGGATGTGTTGGCTCTGGGGCACTCATAGAACATCTAAGTGGAGGCTTCATACTCCATCCCTTCACCTTCTTCCCTCCTCCAAATGTTCAAATTGATACCATGTTGTTAACAAGAATTATCTGGGGCAGGGGAAGGGTGCTGCAGGGGGAAAGAGTAGAAGACGGTGTGAGAGAGGTTTGACTTTGACCACATAGGAGCTGGCCTCAGAGCCTCACACTTGTTCCATAGCTGCACTTTCATCTCTGGAGTTTGTTGACGTGAATGTTGTTGTCCCCAGGAATTGGACCAAGAGAGACACATAGCTCCCTTGAGATAAATCTCTTCCCTGTGCTGAAGAAAACTCCAGATACCCCAGCCACTGGCACGATGATTGAGTTGTTTTCCTATGAGATGTTATAAAGAATTTCTTTTTTTTAATTTAATTTAATTTAATTTTATTATGTTATGTTAGTCACCATACAGTACATCATTAATTTTTGATGCAGTATTCCATGATTCATTGTTTTCATATAACACCCAGTGCTCCATGCAGTACATGCCCTCCTTAATACCCATCACTGGGCTAACCCATCCCCCCACCGCCCTTCCCTCTAAAACCCTCAGTTCATTTCTCGGAGTCCATAGTCTCTCATGGTCCCCCCGCCCCTTCATTTTTCCCTTCCTTCTCCTAATGTCCTCCTTGCTATTCCTTATGTTCCACAAATAAGCGAAACCACATGATAATTGACTTGTTCTGCTTGACTTATTTCACTTAGCATAATCTCCTCCAGTCTCATCCACATTGATGTAAGAGTTGAGTATTCATCCTTCTGATGGCTGAGTAATATTCCATTGTATATATGGACCACATCTTCTTTTCCATTCATCTGTTGAAGGGCATTTCAGCTCTTTCCACAGTTTGGCTATTGCGGACATTGCTGCTATGAACATTGAGGTGCATATGGCCCTTCTTTTCACCACATCTGTGTCTTTGGGGTAAATACCCAGTAATGCAATTGCTGGGTCATAGGGTAGCTCTATTTTTAATTTTTTGAGGCACCTCCACAGTGTTTTCCAAAGTGGCCGTACCAACTTGCATTCCCACCAACAGTGTAAGAGGGTTCCCCTTTCTCCACAACCTCTCCAACATTTGTTGTTTCTTGCCTTGTCAATTTTTGCCATTCTAGCTGGTGTAAGGTGGTATCTCAGTGTGGTTTTGATTTGAATTTCCCTGATGGCTAATGATGATGAACATTTTTTCATATGTCTGTTAGCCATTTTTATGTCTTCTTTTGAGAAGTGTCTGTTCATATCTTCTGCCCATTTTTTGACTTGATTATTTGGGTTTTTTTGGGTGTTGAGTTTGAGAAGTTCTTTATAGATCTTGGAAATCAGCTCTTTGTTTGCAGTGTCATTTGTAAACATCTTCTCCCATTCTGTGGGTTGCCTCTTTGTTTTGTTGACTGTTTCCTTTGCTGTGCAGAAGCTTTTTATCTTGATGAAGTCCCAAAAGTTCATTTTTGCTTTTGTTTCACTTGAAAGAAGTTGCTGTGGCCGATGTCGAAGAGGTTACTGCTTATGTTCTCCTCTAGGATTTTGATGGATTCCTGTTTCACATTGAGGTCTTTCATCCATTTTGAGAAATTGAAGAAGACACAAAAGGGTGGAAAAACATTCCATGCTCATGGATTGGAAGAATAAACATTGTTAAAATGTCTATGCTGCCCAGAGCAATCTATAACTTTAACGCCATCCCGATCAAAATTCCAATGACATTTTTCAAAGTGCTGGAACAAACAATCCTAAAATTTGTATGGAATCAGAAAAGACCCCGAATCACCGAGGAAATGTTGAAAAAGAAAAACAAAGCTGGGGGCATCATGTTGCCTGATTTCAAGCTATATTACAAAGCGGTGATCACCAAGACAGCATGGTACTGGCACAAAAACAGACATATAGACCAATGGAACAGAATAGAGAGCCCAGATATGGACCCTCAACTCTATGGTCTACTAATCTTCGACAAAGCAGGAAAAAATACGCAATGGAAAAAGATAGTCTCTTCAATAAATGGTGCTGGGAAAATTGGACAGCTATATACAGAAGAATGAAACTCGACCATTCTCTAATACCATAAAGAATTTCTAATAGTTTCTAGCCAATGAGAAAGAACAGAGAAGCCTCTTGCCTCTTTCCCTTTGCCAACATAACCCCTACTTTGTGGCCTCACCTGGAGCATTCACAGGCCAGAGTCCAGCCCCCACAGCTGCACCAAATGCATGTGGCCTTGCATAGAAGGTTGTCCCTCAGAGCACCAGTGCTACTCAGGCATCCTGCCAGACTTCAGAGAGATAGGTTACAGGAAGGAAGAAAGAAGAAATTACAAGTTTACAAGAGTCTTCTCTGGCCCCCTAATAATTAAGAACCTACATTTCCAATCTACTTTATTTCAGTTTCTGCTCTGAGCTTGGAGCCCAGGTAAGCTGACAGATGCAGGGACAGGGAGAATGTCCCATGTACAACCCAGCATGAGATGCCAAGAATGGTAAGCCAGAGGGCAGAGACACTATCATCTTTGTATTTATTTATTTTCCATTGTCTTTTAAAGTATATTTAAATTCTTGGTATACATGCAAAGTACATAAGTTTAAGTAGCTAAAATACTAGAAAATCTACATAGTGAAAAGGTGAAACTATCTTTCACAAGCACATTTCCCGTTATCTTTGGCATTTTGGTATATAGCATTCCAGAATATAGGCATTTCCAGAATGCTTAAAAATACCTTTTAAATGACATATAAAATACAACTAAAACCAGAAAAATGTATATAACAAATTTACATCTTCATAATCTGAATGCAGCTTGGTACTGATCCCCCAAATCAAGAAACAGAAAATCACCAACACTCCATTTATACTTAATGTTATGACTAATTTGAGTGGGCCTATAGCTACCATGTTACAATTAATTTCCTAGTTGAAAAAATAGCTTTATATTCATTTTCTCCCACCTTTCTTGAGTTTCTTTAAATTAGTTGGATTTGTTATTATACCATTTTTTCTATTAACTTGTTTTGTATATCTTCTTTTATATTTTTCATAATTACTATAGATAGCACAACTTGCATCTTTTATTTCTCACCATCTAATAAAAATGGTATTTTTGCCTCTTCTCTGATGTTGCTAGAACTTTAGAATGTTTCAATTCCAATTACCCCTATTGCCTTTTGCTTTATTATTAATTATTATTAATTTTAATTCTACACACATTTGAAACTCCACAGCCATTAATATTATTGTTTTGTGCAGTTGATATTCATTTTAATTGACCCATGTATTTTAATTTTCTGATTATTTTCATTTATTCATGCAGTTCTGTGTTTTCATCTAGGATATTTCCTTTCAGACTGATTAATTCTCTTTAGTATTATTGTAGTTAAGATTTGCTGACTATTATTTTGCTCACGTTTTATTCATCCAAAGACTTTGTTTTAAAAAAAAATCCTCATTTTTAAAGGAGTCACATTTTTTTCTTACAGTACTTTAAAAATAACATTTTTAAAAAAGATTTTATTTATTTATTTTTGACAGAGAGAAAGATAGTGAGAGAGGGATCACAAGCAGGGGGAGTGGGAGAGGGAGAAGCAGGCTTCCCGCTGAGCAGGGAGCCCGATGTGGGGCTCAATCCCAGGACCCCGGGATCATGACCTGAGCAGAAGGCAGATGCTTAACCAACTGAGCCACCCAGGTGACCTAAAAATAACATTCTATTATTTTTTGATTTCAAGACTTTCTCTTGAGAAGTCAGCTGTTACTATTATTGTTTTGAAGGTAATTTTTAAATCTCTGGTTGTTTTTAGGATCTTCCTTTCTGCCTTCTTGCCTGCCTGCCTTCCTTTCTGCCTTCCTGCCTTCCTTCTTGCTTTCCTGCCTTCCTTTCTACCTTCCTTCTTTCCTTCCTTCCTGCCTTTCTTCCTGCCTTCTTGCCTTTCTTTCTTCCTGCCTTCCTGCCTGCCTGCCTTCCTGTCTTCCTGCCTTCTTGCCTTCTTTCCCTCCCTTACTCCCTCCCTCCATCTTTTCCTTTCTTTTCTTTTCTTTTAGCAATTTGACTATAATATGCCTAGCAGTATATTTTTTGGGGTATTTATCCTGCTTGAGGTCTGCTGAGTTTCTTAGATCTGTGTGCTTTTGTCTTTTATCATTTTTCAACTACTATTTCTTTGAATATTGCTTTTGTCACATTTCACCGCTCCTATTATGTTGCTACCCCAATTATATGCATTTTAAAGCTATTGAATGTGTCCAGCATGCCTCTTGATCTCTGGATATATTCTCCATTCTTTTTTTCTTTGTGTATTTTTCTTTGACTTCTCTTACAGTTCACTAACCTTGTATTTGGCTATATCCAATATGATTTTAAATCTATCAATTAAATATTAATAATCAATATGTAATAATTAATACTCAGAGATTGTATTTTCACTTATTTATAGGTTCCAATTACACATGTCAAAATATCTTTTAAGTTGTTGATCTTTTCCACTATTCATAACATTATTAACCAGAGTTTTAGAAGTTTTTGCTGCTAACTCCGACACCTGAATGATTGGGCTGTTTTTTCTCTTTATTAGGAGGCTTTTTTTTTTTTTTTATTCTTTGCCTGCCTAGTGATTTTTTGTCTTATCCTGTGCTATGTATTGTACATAAAGGGCTTTAAAGACTCTAGGTGATGTTTTGATTCTTTAAGTTGGTGTTTTCATTTTCCTCTGTTAGGCAGAAGGGGAGAAATCTTATCTCTTCAATAATGAAATAAGTTGAAGTTGGGCTAGATTGTAGTTTAAGTAAGACCCAGTTTCCAAAAGACTGGAACAGTGAGGCCTACACTGGGAGGTGGCAGAAACCTGTGTAGGGACTTTGTCTGAGCTCTTTTCCAGAGGCTGGGATCCCTATGGAGGGTGAGATTCTGGGAAGTCTACCATGGAGCAGTTGCTGTGGGCTTGAGGATAGAGTGAAAGTAGTCGAGGTCCACCATTGCTGAGAAACATTGGAGTTTCAGCCAGAATAGGAATAATTTGCACACCCAGACACCTAGTGGAAACACTGGAAAGTCCATGGCTCTTGAGTAAAGACCATTCTCTAGAGTAAAGGCTATTCTATAGTAATCTTAACAAAGCCCAAAATTAATTGAACACTTTTAAAATAATTTTGAATTTGGGGGTAGATTCCTGCCAGTTAGAGGGGCTTAATTTTCCATAGATTCAATCACAACAACACATAAAATCAAGATTGTGTTTAAGACAATTCATATGTAATTTAGTTGTTAGAGCAAATATCCACAGTCTTCAAGGAAATATAATCCAGAATTTCTACAAATGTGATAATTATGTCTGGTGTACAATAAAGTATTACTTGGGAAACAAAGAAAGAAAAATCTGATCCACTGTTAAAAAAATAAAATCTTATTTTGGGATGGCCTAGATGTTGGGTTTAGTAGATAAAAGATTCAAAGCAGTTATTGCATATATGTTAAAGGACTTTAAAAAAATTCTTTCTAATGAATGAACAGATAGGGACTATCAGCAAAGAGGTGACAATTATAGACAAGAATCAAAAAGAAATTCAGGACCAAAAATAGAATAACTTAATTGAAAAAAATTATTGAATGGACTCAAAAACAGATTGGAAGTGGAAGAAAAATGAATTAATGAATTAGGAGACAGTTCCATAAAAATTATGCAATCTGAAGAATAGAGAGAAAAGGAAATGGAAAAAAGAGAACAAAATGCCATTAACCTGTGAGACAAAATCATACAATGTAATTGGAATCCCAGAAAAAGTGGATAATAAGAAAGTGGCAGCAAAAATTCACTGAGGAAACAATGGCCAATTGTACCCTAAATTTGAAGATAAATATCAGTATACAGATACAGGAAACTTAGCAATCCCTTAATAGGATAAATTAGAAAAAGAAAAAGCATACTGAGGCAAATCCTAGTCAAATTCCCGAAAATCAAAAATAAGGACCATGTCTTGAAACCAGTTTGAGAAAATGGGTCTATCACACACAGGGCACAATTGCAATGTATGGCAGTTGACTTCTCTTTAGAAACAATGGAGGCCTAAAGATAAAAGAGCAACATTTTATTTTATTATTTTTTATTTTTTTAAAAATTTTATTTATTTGACAGAGACCCAGTGAAGAGAGGGAACACAAACAGGGGGAGTGGGAGAGGGAGAAGCAGGCTCCCCGCCGAGCAGCGAGCCCGATGTGGGGCTCAATCCCAGGACCCTGGAATCATGACCTGAGCTGAAGGCAGACGCTTAATGACTGAGCCACCCAGGCACCCCAAAAGACCAGCATTTTAAAGAACTAAAAGGAAAAACAAAAATGATATCAACCCAGAATTTTATATCCAATGAGAATACCCCTCAAATATAGCTGCAAAAATAAAGGCATCTTCTGATGAACAAAGATTGTGAGAATGTGTTGAAAGCAGACTACATTGGAAGAAACACTGAAGGATGCTCTTCGGGCTTAAGGGAAATTATACCACCTAAAAATTGGCATCTCCAGGAAGAAATGAAGAGCAATAGATATGTTAAACGTGTGGGTCAATGTAAAAACTATCTACTTTCTTTGTTAATTTTCTTAATAGACAGATGACTTATTCAAAGCAAAAATGTCCCTGTAAGGGTGATAACATGCAGGAGTAAAAGATATAACAAGAGCACATTGGAGCCAGGCAAATGAAACTGCACCCTCTTAAAGGTCTTATTTGTGTGAAATATGAAGCAGGAAAGGTAAGGCTCCAGGAGTGAAGTGGGAGAATATTAATTCTCATTAGACTGTAGTAAGATAAAGATGAGTGCTATCATCCCTAGAGTAGCCATTAACAAAGTATTAATAGGGAGATCTGGCTTAAAAGCTCATGTTGGTATACGAAATATATCCAATGGATCAAAAATAAGGCAGAAAGGGAGCAATTGAGAAACAAAACTCAAAGGGACAAATGGAAAACTAGGGAAAAAGTGGCATATTTAGGCCTGACCATACATTCAATGTCAACGGACTAACCATTCGATTAGAAAGCAGAGATTGTTAGACTGGATAAAAGGGCAAAACTCATACTAGGTAGAAGGCATAAAGTCTGAATATAAACAAATAGGCAGAAAGCAGAAGGAAGGAAAATGTACATTTAGCCTCCCTCTGGTTTTCCCTTGTCCATCCATTCAGCCCTGAGTGACTGGGGTGTCTAGTGCTGCCCCCTCAGTGTTCCAAAGCCTCTGACTCCAGCCCAGAAACCCAAGAAGACTCAAAACCCACAAATATCTTAAGGGGGAGACTGGCGGTGTTTTGAGGTGGGCCTTATTCCTTCTGGCAGGCCTTCATTTCCTGAGAATAGCAAGACTTCTTCAGGAGACTTTGCTTTTCTAGGTATCCTGCTTATTTCACTCATTGAAGAAGAAGTGTTTTCCTATCATGACCTGCTACAAATGATCCCATTGGAGTTCACCACATTGAGGGTTGAGGTAACTGGATAGGTATGGATGAGGACATGAGCTGAGGACCTTCACCTACAAGCACAGGGTGAGGTGGGTATATATCAGCTCAGCACCATGGAATCCTTTCAGAATCTTCCAGGGCATGGAGGCTGGTAACAGATTCTAACTGCTAAAGTTCCTGTTCTATCCACAATGCCATGCTGCCTGCCTCTTGGATGAGTCCCTAGAAGAGAGTTATCCTACTGCAGAAGAGAAGTTATTTCTGGTTAGTGTGACATACTTAGCCAATGTGAGATTTTGAATTAGAGTGGGTTCAATCTGGAGCTCTGCCATTTACTAAGATGTAGTTTGGGAAAAGGTATGTAAGCTTTTGCATCAGTTTTCCCACTGTGAAATGGAGAAAATAGAGTTATGTATCTCTCAGGGTTGCTGTGCAGATCAAATGAAGAAGAGTGTGGAGAAAGTATCTGTCAGGTGCAACCCTGGTTGAATGGGAACTCTGTCCATCTTTATAAAAGCACAGACATTGCTGTTACTTAATCTGGTAACCACAGAAGACTCAGTCTGGGAAAATGACAATATCATTCTTTTTTATTCTAAATCAGTAATTCATTTATTGGTTCCAGGAGTTTTCTTCTCGGATCAAAACGGCATTCAGAGGTTAGGTCTTTCAGACTTAAAAATTGTAAAGAAGACAGACAGGGGCTAATGCCTCCCTCAGGATGGACTAGAGGCAGTATTTGGGACTTGGATCATTGGGAAAGTCTGAGAAGTCCAGTTCATTCTCAGACTGGTTTGAACAATAGGGCATCTGCCACGGTTGACCATTTTCCTGCAGGGCATGTCCCGAGTGGTCCCTGAGGGGCAGCAGAGGGAGAGGCCTTGCAGCCCCACCCCTGGGCGAGCCTCAGCAGCTCCAGCCCTTGGTTAGAATGGCCTAAATGAGCCCTTTCCCTAGTGGATCAACAGCCCAGTTATTTTGTCACTGAAATAAAATGTCCAATTTCTCCTGCAGTTTTTAGGAAGCTGTTTTCAGCTGAGTCTCCAGCTGGATTTATTTTTAAAAAGATTATTCGGCAGGTCATGGCTGGAACGTGCTGAAAGGCATCCTGGGCAATTTTCCCTCTGGCCCATGCTTATCCACTCTCCTCAGCCCAAGGAGTTGGGCTGCATAGGGAGGCAAAGGGGAACTTTGTAGGGGAGGCTGAGCAGGTCTCAGCCAGCCAGGCCAGGCCTTGCCAGATGTGCCAAGACTCAGGCTCAGAGTGTGACCCTGGAACTGCTGAATAGGGCTGGAGGCAAAGCATCACCGTTTCCTGCGGCAGTCACTGAAGTCGGCTGTAGGGGGCATAGACCTGGCAGCTGGACCTGCACGGAATGCTTCTCCCACACCATTCGTCTGTCCCGTCTCCTCATACGCCTGAGCGTGGCTCTTCTGGTAAACGGCCTGTGTCCTGGGCCCGCGTGCCCATCTGCCCACTGCTGTCCATGCCACCCAGGCCTCCAGAATCAAGGGGTGAGCTCACAGGGCTTAGCATCCTGCTCGGGTCAAAGGCCTGTGCTCTAAATGATGGCACCGTGTCACACCAGTGGTTCGATACTTTTCCATCACCCTTGCCTGACGCTGTCCTTATTCTTAGACTGAAGATAAGAGAGAAGAGGTGGTGAGGCTGGAGCTGTTTAAAGTAGACAGTGGATCTCCTGCGCTTCTTTCTAGGCTAGACTTGGCAAATTAAGGGCCAGATAGTAAATATTTTAGACTTCATTGGCCATATGGTCTTTCTCACAACTACTAAAACGCAGCTGTTGTGAAAAAATCAGCCATAGGCGGTCTACAAAAGCATGGGTGTGACTATGTTCCCATAACACTCTTTACAACACAGGCAGGGCGCTGGATTTGGTCTGAGGCGTGGTGTGTGGGGCCGTGCTCTCGGCCTGCACCAGCCCCCTCACATTGTTTGGTGCAGAGGTTCCCAGGAGGTGACCACCCCATGCTACTGGCTGAGAGCCTGCAGCTCAGGCTTTAGCCATCCACACTACCCTAGGGAGGGACATTTTGCATGGTGGATGCCGCTCTCTGGGAGGGTAGAGAACCTGTTTTTCTGATCCTGGCCTGTGACTCACTTCCTGGAACAGAAGATTCTCTGAGACCTTCAGGGTTCATGGCCCTGAAATAGGAGGGCCCATGGCGGGAAACATTTTCACCGGCTCTTCCTTCTGCTTTACACTGGCTCTCTTCCTATCAACCCCTGCTCTGTTCACATCCAGAAATTGGCTTCTTTAAATTTTTTTCTTGTTTAATTGTTTATGGGAAATTTAACTTAATATGACATGCACTTATTAAACATCTGTCTTGTGCAATGCACCAAGCTGTATAGTCAAAGACCAAAAGTAAAGCAATAGCAGTGATGTAAGGACAGTAGTGAGAGCCTGGCTGAAGACAGAGAGTGAACCCGGAAGGGTTGAGCAGGTAGATCCAGGCTGGTATCTGAGCCCCTCTCCCGTTGAGCCTTGAGCCACCCCATCCAGAACAGAGTGAGGTACTTGCAGGTGGGTCAATGGGCAGCCAGGGCTCCCACTGGGCACCCATCTGTGTGATCCTTGACCCTATGGCATCAGTGGGGTTCTTCTGATGGGGATTTCCCATTTCCAATTACATCCACACACCTTGGTCTCTTGGCCCGGTTACATCACTTACTAGTGATGTGGCCTTGAAAATTCTATTCAATCTCTCTGTGCCTTGGTTTCCTCATCTGTATTGGGAACAATAACTCCTAATTCATAGGTTGCTCTGAAGATTAAGTGAAATGATTCTGTGGAGTGCTTACATGGTTCAGTATGATCCTCAGGGTGTGGTTATTGCTCTTTCGGCCCGACAATTATACTGCAAGGTGGGCAAAGCGGGTTTCAGTTTCACCAAATGACAGAAGAGTGAATCAAGACTCAAGAATTAAATGACTTGTAAGGTGACTAACATAACATAATAACATTAAATTAAATTAAAAAATAGAATGAAATGACTTGTACAAGTGAATTGGTAGGTGAGATTCTACCCAAATCTGTTCCATCAATAGATAAACCAATCATGTTATATCCATCAAATAACATACTTCCTAGCTATTAAAAAGAAGTGAGTAAATACTCTGTAGGTACTGATCTGGAGCAGTTTTAATGAAATTGCAGAGAACGAGCATCTAGAGTACTCATGCCCATGTTCTAACCGTATACCCCAGTGCACCTAGTTGGATGCAGGCCTCCTCTATGAGTCTGGCTTAGGGACTGTTTCAGGGGCTGCTCTTGGCCCAGAGGATAGGAGGGGCAACAGGGAGGTGGCCAGCTCTGCTGGGAAGAAGGGGAACAGTCTTGAGGACAACCAATTAAACCTAATTTAATCTG
Source organism: Neomonachus schauinslandi (assembly GCF_002201575.2). NCBI lineage: Eukaryota > Metazoa > Chordata > Mammalia > Carnivora > Phocidae > Neomonachus > Neomonachus schauinslandi. The sequence goes on along the minus strand of NC_058413.1, from coordinate 81,199,399 downwards.
TGGAAATATTTGATTACACCAATGTAATTTATTATGCAAAGTTGCCCTTTCTGACAAATGGAAGCTGCTTTGATAAGTAGGATTGTAACAGAAGGGGTTTCAACAGGCAAACAAACCCAGCTGGGAGCCTGCCCACGGCTTTCTTCTCTGCATGATGTGCATCAGGCACAGACTCAGGGAGAATGCCCTAGAGGGAGTCGGAACTCTGCATCCTGTGTCCATCAGACCAGTCGAGTTTACCTCTCCTCATCGCCTTGTCTGCCTGCACAGCTTAATAATAAGAATAGGGCTTATATTTGCCCAGCATTTTAACATTCACAGAAAACCTTCGCATCCAGTCTTTTCAGATCCTCATAATAACACAAAGTTTGGAAAAAGTTTCCCCTTATAGTAACCGATCTTTCCATTAGACTGGTATTTTTATATTTTTAAAGCCTTTTCATATTTATGCTTCCACTGGTGCCTCACAATACACCTGTGAAGTTAGTGAGACAGGTATTCTTATCCTTATTTGACTGATGAGAACAGGAGGCAGGGAAGGGTTAAGTGTCTGCCAAGTCCCCCAGTGAAGTCACCCAGCTATGGAGTTGACACTGGAACCCAGGTTTCAGTCCCTGGTCCAGTGTTTCTCCTTCTGCCTCATGCAAGTTTACATCACTGTCTTTTAATAAACATGGACTCCTGTCCCAGGAGACGAGGGGGATGAGGCCAGACCTGATTAGATCCAGTGCAGGAAGGCTGCCCTCAAAAGACTTAACAAGGCACATGGGCCAAGTATCAGCAGAAGCTCCCCCCTTAGTAGACCAAACCTGGTCCTCACCCCTTAGTAGTGTCTAAGCGGGGAGGGATGCTGTCTTTTTTCAGAAGCAATGGATTGCAACAGGAAGAATATGGGTCATGCAATCAGGAAACCTGGCCTGAATGTTGTGTCTAAAATACCCATCACTTTGGGGTGCCTAGGTGGCTCAGTTGGTTAAGCGTCCGACTCTTGATTTCAGCTCAGGTCATGATCTCAGGGTCATAGGACTGAGAACCCTGTCAGGCTCTGCACTCAGTGCAGAGTCTGCTTGTCCCCCTCCCTCTGCTCCTCCCCACCCACTGCAATAAATAAGTAAGTAAAATCTTTAAAATATAAAAATAAAAAATAAAATACCCATCACTTTTTAAAAAAGATTTATTTATTTATTTTAGAGAGAGCGAGAGCATGAGCAGGAGGGACAGAGGAAGAGGGAGAGAGAATCTCAAGTAGATTTTGCACTGTGTGGGGACCCGGAGACCAGGACCTGAGCTGAAACCAAGAGTCAGACGCTTAACTGACTGTGTCACCCAGGCACCCCAATACCCATCACTTTTGAATATGTACTCTGTGTTGGGTGTGATACATGTTTCTTAATTCTTCCTCACAAAACACCAGGAATAAGTGGTACAAAGCCCATATTCGGGTAAGAAAACTGAGTCCCTAAATGGCAAATGGCAGGCTCAAAGCCCCCAAACTCACAAGTGTAAAGGCTGGGGTGAGTCGCATCGCATCTCTGGGCCTATTTCCTTATCTGTACCAAGACTGGATGTACTTCTGAGCTCTGGAAGGACACTTGGAGCTTTAGCTGCTGTGCTCTGGGCCTCATGTTCACCAAGAGGAAGCTGACAAAAGTGACCACAAAGGGCAGGCAACCTTCCGCTTATGCTGGGGGGATGCCAGTGAGAGAAAGCAGGGATGGGGACTGGGTTTGGGTCAGCTCCTGTGACACCTGGACCTCATGTGGCTTATTAAGTCCTTTGAGGAGGAGAAAGGCAATCTTCCTCCACTGGGGTTAGTCAGGTTAGGCCTCATCCACTGAGCGGACAAGGGACCTTCCTGAGTTGCTTGTCGCCTACTGTCAGAAAGATAAAGTCTTCACAGATTGCCTTGTAAAACTCTTCTTACTGATGAGGAAATTAAAGCCCAGAAAGGTTAATTGACTTGCTCAAGGTCACACAGTAGGTTAATACAGACCAACAGAACCAACTCCAGACCGAGGTGTCCTGACGCCTGGTCAAAAGATGTCTCTGTGGCCCAACTTTCCAGGATCCTCTCTGGCCGTCCTTTTTCTGGGCAATTAAATTGCTGGTAGAAGGAGTGAAGCTATAAAAATATTGGGACAATTCGATTTAAGCAGAGGTTTTTGGTGTGGAATTTTTACAGGAGGTCATGGATAGTGCTGTCCAAGGCTGACAACTTCATGGCAGTTTGGGGTTGTCAGTGTTCTCAGTGAAGTAGAGGACACATCTCCAAGTGTCCTCTACTTCAAAGCCTGCAAAGCCTGCAGCAGGCACCAGGTCCCGATTGCCTCTGGGACAAAGAATGGCCCCTGTTGGGGCGCCTGGGTGGCTCAGTTGGTTAAGCGACTGCCTTCGGCTCAGGTCATGATCCTGGAGTCCCAGGATCGAGTCCCGCATCGGGCTCCCTGCTGTTCAGGGAGTCTGCTTCTCCCTCTGACCCTCCTCCCTCTCATGCTCTCTGTCTCTCATTCTCTCTCTCTCAAATAAATAAATAAAATCTTTAAAAAAAAAAAAAAAAAAAAGAATGGCCCCTGTTGAGGCAGCTGCAAGCACCAGGTAGAAACAAGAGAAAACAGACCCCCAGGAATTGAACAGTATGACATTTGCCATAAACAGGAAGGAGGGGGATCCTCCTGACAAGTTTGGGAACCAGTACAATCCACTGACTTAATTGTTTTCCTTTATCTTCATGTGTTGATGCTTATTATTTGGTTTGTTAACTGATGGTTATTTAATCTATACTTTGTAATTACTTCCCTTCTGTCTTTCATTCAGATGGTCATGCTTTTTTCTTGTTTCACTGAAGCACTGACCTACATTTTACAGGCATAGAAGTCAATTATGCTGTCAACATATCAAGTGGTGTTTAGTGATGTGGCTCAGTAGTGGTCTGGATGCCTGGACCGCCCCCCCCAACCCCCGCCTTGGCAACTCTCCCATCCCTGAGTTTTGCCCATTCCTTGTCTGCTAGGACCCCAGAAGCTGAGGAGGCCAGAAAAGAGGGAAAAGAGGTCTTCCCTAGGAGGCTCCTTATTTCCTAGAGACTGGGAGGTCTCTGGTGGGGATGATAGGTAGGAGATAGGGTGGGCAGTGTGGCAGGCATGGGGTGGAGAGTGGTGGGGCAGGGCATTGTAGTGGGATGGTTTCAGGGGCTAGATTTCATGGCAGCTAGAGTCCGAAGTGACCTGGTACACAACATCCCATGGCTGCTTGGACTGTGCCTTGGACAAATGGAAACCACATTCTCCAAGTGGGAATTAATTGTTTGAGAGTCTGACAAGTTCTAGGGTACACTTATAGGCAAAATGGGAAAACTAGTTAAAATCAGGGCCTTTTCAGAAAATCCAGGCCATGCCGTTGCTATTCTTAAGTAGTCTCTTGGGTTTCTATAGCCAGCACAAAGGGAGAGAAAATTCTGTGGCTAAGTTCCAGGTCTGGTTTCACTATTTCCATGCTGTGTATCATTTGGCAAACCACTTGACCTCTCTGAACCTAAATTGTTATTTGTCATGGGGATGATAATACCTTAGAGGATTATTATGAAGATCATATCAGCTAAAGTGTAGATAATCTTTGTTATCTGGACTTAGGAACCAGAAAAATTATCTAAGAAGATAATTGTTGATCTACTTTAAAATTTGCACTGTCAGTACATGCTACGTCTAACTGAAGAAACAGCAGATTCAGATCACGCTGTCCATTTTGTTGCTAAAGCTGTCACTGAACCTAGGAATCAAACAGATCTGGATAGTGAGGGACACTTGTCTGTGAAAGTGCTTTGTAGACTCAAAGTGCTAACAAATATTAGCTTCTCCATTCAGTCACGTAAGCCCATGTTTATCAAGCTCCTGCTGTACGAGGAGCACTGTGGCGGGAACTGGGAACGTAGCGGCCAACAAGCTCCAAGCCGTCCCTCTGTGTGACATCCCCAGGCTGGCCTGAGGAACATGGTAGGCTAGCTGCCAGAGCCGAGAGGACAGGCCCAGCCTTGGTGCATGCCCAGGAGAGGACATTCAGTCCAGACCTGGAGTCAGGGAGAGCTTCCCAGAGGGAGTGACATCCATGCTGGAAAATTGAGGGGAGGCAGAAGCAGCATGTGAAGGTCTCCACGGCACATTCCCTCATCTTCTGGTTTGTCCATTCACTCACACATTCATTCAGCAACTATTTGTTGGGAGCCTGCTGTGTGTTGGGTTCTGGAGATACAGAGTGGTATAAGGCAGAAACTTGTCTCTGCCTGCACCAAGTCAGCTCCCTGGTTGGAGGAATGTAGGAGTTCAGGTAACTTTAGGTGCTCGACAGACAAGCTCCAAACTTGGTGCCTTAATGCTACATAACTTCATTTTTATTCACGTAAAGTTCAAAATGTGTCCTTTGAGTTCATCTGCATGAGGATGACAGAGAAGGGAAGGGAGCTTGGAGGATAGTGCTGGGCAGTGATGCCCATCACTTCTGCTCTGCACCTGAGCAGATCCGGGACGGTCCAGAAGGAAGACAGAAGAGATTTCCTGAACATCTCTGCCTTACGAAGAGTGATAAAATCTAGATAATTAACGTGATTTTGGCCTAGTAACAACTGCTGTGAAGAAAGAGTGATTGACAGGAAGGGAACATCCCTGTGCCCCCATGTGACTGTGTGTGTGTCTTTATGTGACCATGTGGCTGTGGGTCTGTGTCCTTGCTCCTCATGTGTCTCTGTGTGTGACAACGTGGCTGTACCTTGTGATATTGCTACGACCCACTCAGGATGACTCAGGGGGCAGAGCGCTGTTCCTGCAGGCCCATACATGGCTGGACTGGAACTGTGCCCCGAGCTGTGACTGCCTGGCTGTGTAGGATGGGCACTGAGGGGTCTGGGAAATATGGACTCTTTATTGAGTCTGATGGGCATTTGTCTCAATCAGGAATCTGGTCTCTAGTACCCACTCTTAAACCTGTGCCATGTGGAAGCTGCTTATTTCTCATTGCTCCCTCCATCCTTCTGTTGGAAATTCATGTTACAGGCAGGGCACTCCTGCCTTGTGCAGGGAGCAGGTCTGGGTGTGCCTAGAGTGAGGGGAGGAGACAGTGGGGTCAGTGTCCCCACCCGTCCCCCACGGCACGGCACAACACCCTGTGCCAAACCGGCAAAGCGTGCCCTTTGCAGTCAGTACAGAGATAATTGTGAAGGTCTCACTGAAATCATCCATTCTGAACATGAATGAGACAAGCCTTGACAGGGTAGGGGATGGCGATGGCACCAAGTGGAATCCAGCCTGTTTTAACATTCAGAGAGCTGGAGGCGATTTCAGTCTGAGGTAAATGAAACGAGAGAAGCATATTCCTGATGCTGACTCACACAGCACTGTATTTGGAGCCTTAATGATGATAAATCAATGATCTAGAAAATACAGTCCCTTTCCTGTTAACCAGACAGGCATACACATTCTCCCCAGACTGCAGAAGGGGAGCACCCAAATTTTCAATTAGTATTTCCTATCCCATGACTTTATAATTGTGAATAATTAAATTGGCCCCCAGCACACACGCATCCGCACCCCAAACAGAAGTGGGTCTTGCAAAGACCCGGTGCCAAGCCCTCCTGGCAGATGGAACCTCTCCTGAAGCAGAGACTGCAGGGTGTCAAGAGGGGCTCCAGGGGGTGCAGCCCACCTGGAAACCGCCTGGAACGTGGAGAGGAACCTTGGTGCAGGGCCCGCGAAGCAGATGCACATGTCTCCCTGCTCATCCCTCAAGCTTATGGGGACCCTGTGGAGACCCTGTGGGAGGTGGTCTGAGTCACAGCAGGGAGTCTGGGGGATTGCTACCCTTTCCCCACAGACAGCAACCCCCAGCAGTCTGTGTCCTTCATCCTGTGATGCTGCTTGTTATCCAGTCTCTGGGGAGGGACATGTGGACACTGTCATTGTCTGTGGTGACAGCTTGCTGGCAGGGAGGGTGTCAGGAGCACCTGACTTGGTTCCTAAAGATTTGAGCCCATCCATCCCTGGCTCCTTCATGCTCATTCCAGAGTCCTTCTCTCTGTTTAAGTGCCAGGCTTCCATCTCTGAAATGGGCATGAATGTTCCTACTTTCCTGTCTCCAAAGGCCCTTGTGCACATCACATGAATTCAGAAAGTGGAAATACCTCGTAAATGTCTCATTTCTGTTTCTCAGAGAGGGCTCCTTAAGCTACCCAGAGTAGAACATCTGGGGCTTGTACTACATGTAGATCCAGTGGCCTGAGACTCCTCATACCAAGTTTCTCAGGAAAACGTCCTCATGTATGCTGGGCAGAAAAATAGCCCTGAAGATGTCCATGTCCACCTGCAGAACCTGTAAATATGCTACCTTACAAAGCAACAGGACTTTGCAGAAATGCTTCACATTAAGGATAACGAGAGTGTCATGGATTACTGGGCAGACCCGATGTAATCACAAAACTTTTTAAAGTCAGAGAATTAGAGTCATATGGGACAAAGGAAAAAGTGTCAGAGAGATGCAATGGGAGAAGGACCCTGCCTACCATGGCTAGCTTTCAAGATGAAGCAAAGGGCCAGGGACCAAAGAAAGCAGGTAGCCTCTAGAAGCTGGATAACGCAAGGAGTGGAATCTCCCCAAGCACCCCCAGAAGGCAACCCAGCCCATTCACACCTTGATTTTAGTCCAGTGAGACCCGTGTTGGACTTGTGACCTACAGAATTGCAAGGCAATAAATTTGTATTGTTTTATGTCACTACATGCATGGTAATTTGTTACAGCAGCGATAGGAAAGGAATATGCACTGGATCTTGAGAACCACATTTTCTAGATGTACTAACATAGGGGGCCATACCTGAGGCCTGGACACATGGAGTACAGCTCCCTGTCATTGGGAGACAGCAGTCTTCCTCTCTTTCCTCCCAGAACAGGGACAGCGGGCAAACCAGCACAGTCATAGTCCTGTTGATTTAGAGAGGGCCAAACCCAACTGTTACTTCCCTCAGGCACTCCAAAGATCCTAGGTTGTGTAAGCACCATGCAGGAGGTATATATATATATATATTTTTTTTCTTTTTAAAGATTTATTTATTTATTTGAGAGAGAGAGAGAAAGAGTGCACATGAATGGGGGAGGGGCTGAGGGAGGGAGAGAGAGAGAGAGAGAGAGAGAGAGAGAGAGAAAGAAAATCCTCAAGTAGATTCCCCACTAAGCAGGGAGCCTGACGCTGGGCTCAATCCCAGGACTGAGATCATGAACTAAGCCAAAATCAAGAGCCAGCTGCTTAACCGACTGAGCCACTCAGGTGCCCCTGCAGGATATATATTTAACCTGCTCCATGTGTAGAGCATAGACTGTAGGCTGAATAGTACTGGGCTGGGTGTGGGGGTGAGGTGGGAGCATTCATAGGTAGGGGCATGGTCTCTGAAAGCAAGGAATTCACATTTGAGTAATAGATGTGGAAGCTAATGAAATACATTGTGCAAACTTGAATCTAGTGAAGGGACTCTACGTGGGGGAGCCGAGAATGTTCACAGGAGAGATGAGAGAATGTTCTAGACTGAGTAGGAATTGCAAGTAAAGATGGGGTTGGGAGTGGGAAGGCAGTAAGGATAAAGGGAACGGCACATGCAAAGGCTGCTGTGCTGGGGAACACGAGCTTCTTGGTGTGCAGCCACCAACACGCACACTGGTGTTCGCTTTCCCAAATTATCCCTCTATCGCCCCACAATGGGATGAAGATATCAGAATTTTGTTTTTCAGTTTCTTTTGTGTGTAGTTCATGGAATTGGACCTAATCCTATTCAAAGGGTTCTTGAGGGAAAGTCAGATGGAGAGCTTTGAAATGGTTGTAGGGAAGAAAATGTCCCTTTTCTTTGTTTCTGAACATGGTCCTGCCTACATATCAAGCTGGGAACTGATGAAGCCATTCTGTAAACATGAACATCTCTGAAGATGCAGAGTGGAAGGATGAAGTGGGGCAGCTCCTGATGTCATGGTTTAGCTGCTCCACCAACCCAGGGGGGCACTGCCCTGCTTGCAGACTTGTGGCTAGAGTCTGAGAAAGGGACTATCCTTATAATTATGTCTCTGTTAACAGATTTTCTTATTACAGCTGAAAACACACTAACTGTAGTGGGGGAAGAAAGGTCTGATCATGGGAGGCAGGCTGTTAAGGAACCTAATGCCACCCCATCCACACTGGATTTATGGGTAGGTACTCCACATCAGGAGACATGTTTGGACCCGAAGTTCCTGACCCATCTGAAGGCCTCTTGTCATCTCTTTTGGATGGCAGATTTCATTCGCAATTCCAGTGCATAGTGTCTGAGTCTGAAATAAGAGCTGCCTCTGCCATGGACTGCTCACGGATGCCCTACCACACCAGGTAAGGCTGAGCAGAAGCTGGACCTTCTCGAAGGCTCAGGTGCCATGGATACATTCCTACCATCTGTTTAGAAGATGAGAAAAAGTTACCTAAGCAAGCAAACACACACACACACTCTCACACACACACAGACATGTACACATAGGCACACACACTCATGCACACATATACACATGGTCCCCGTACACACACTCACAGAGGCACACACATACATGAAAGCACAGACATGCATACTCACACACACATGCATGTGCACACTTTAGGGGATTAGCGGCCATTCATAACTGTGTCCCTGGTTGCTTGAAATAATTAAGAACCAGAGAGAGAAATGATTTGAAATTTGGTTCTTGTAAAGTCCAAAGCTTACCTGTAGAGTGATATTTTAAAGATTTATTTATTTTATTTGAGAGAGAGAGAGCAGGGAGAGGGACAGAGGGAGAGAATCTTCAAGCAGACTCCCCACTGAGCATGGAGCCTGACACGGGGCTCGATTTCATAACCCATGAGATCATGACCTGAGCTGAAACCAAGAGTCAGACGTTTAACTGACTGAGCCACTCAGGTTCTCCCGTATTATATTTTTTTAACTGAAGAATAGTTGACATATATTAGCTTTAGGTGTAAAACACAGTGATTTGACAATTATATACATTATGAAATATTCACTATGATAAATTCAGTTGTCGTCTTTCACCATACTAAGTTATTGCAATATTATAGATCACATTTCCTATGCTGTACTTTTCATCCCCATGACCTATTTATTTCATAACTGGAAGTTTGTACCTCTTAATCCTCTTTCACCTATTTTGCCCACCCACCTCCCCTGTGGCAACCACCAATTTATTCTCTATATTTATGAGTTTCTTTGTTTTGTTTCTTACATTACACATATAAGTGAAATCATATGGTATTTGTCTTTCTCCATCTGACTTATTTCACTTTGCAGTATACTCAACTCTTTGTTGTTGCAAATGGCAAGATTCCATTCTTTTTTATGACTGAGTAATATTCCATTACATATCTGTACCACCTCTTCTTATCCATTCATCTATTGATGGACACTTGGGTTGCTTCCATATCTTGGCTATTGTAAATAATACAGCAGTAAATATAGGGGTGCATATATCTTTCTGAAATAGTTTTTTGTTTGTTTGTTTTCTTTGAGTGAATACCCAGTAGTAGAATTACTGGATTATGTGATATTTTTATTTTTAATTTTTTGAGGAAGCTCTATATTGTTTTTCACAGTGGCTATACCAAATTACATTTCCACCAATAGTGCATGAGTGTTCCTTTTTATCTATATCCTCACCAATGCTTGTTATTTCTTGTCTTTTTGATACTAGCCAATCTGACAGATGTGAGGTGATATGTCATTGTCATTTTGATTTGCATTTCCCTGATGATGAGTGATGTTGAGCATCCTGTCATGTGTTTGTTGGCCATCTGTATGTCTTCTTTGGAAAAATGTCAGTTTAGGTCCTCAGCGCATTTTTTAATTGGATGATGATGATGATGACTTGGTGTTGTTGTATGAATTCTTTATATATTTTGGCTACTAACCCCCTATTAGATATATCATTGGCAAATACTTTCTCCCATCAGTAGATTGCCTTCTTATTTTGTTGATGGTTTCCTTTGCTGTACAAAAGCTTTTTATTTTGATGTAGTACCAATTGTTTATTTTTGCTTTTGTTTCTCTCACTTGGGGAGACATATCTAGAAAAATATTTCTAAGGCTGATGTCCAAGAGTTTATAACCTATATTTTCTTTTAGGAGTTTCATGGTTTCAAGTCTTACATTTAGATCTTTAATCCATTTTGAGATTATTTTTGTGCAGAGCACTTGTAACCCAGGGTCACAGTGCATAGGACAATCAAAACATATTTTATGTCCCCCAGTCTTCTTTGTGGCATATTAATGCAGCATTGTTAGGAGAGATGGCAGGCGGGGCCTGAAGTGGCCTCAGTGTGGGGGAGAAGGCACAGGGCTGAAGGTGAAAGGATTCTCACCTTCACTGGCATGTCCTGCACCTTGGCCCATGGCCAGGACGAATGATAAAGTAAGACTGTATCTGGGCCTGAGATCTCTTCTTTCCCCATTTCCCTCCTTCCTTTCTTTTCTCTTTCTTTCTTTCTTTCTTTCTTTTTCTTTCTCTTTCTTTCTTTCTTCTTTTCTTTCTTTCTTTCCTTTTATTTTATTTATTTATTTGTCAGAGGGAGAGAGAGAGCACACAAGCAGGGGGAGCGGCAGGCAGAGGGAGAAGCAGGCTCCCTGCTGAGCAAGGAGCCTGATGCGGAACTCAATCCCAGGACCCTGGGATAATGACCTGAGTCAAAGACAGAGGCTTAACTGACTGAGCCACTTTGTTTTCCCACTTTGTTTCTTAAAATGATCCTTATAAACCAGGTGAGGTTGACAACTTCCCACAAACAAGGACTCTGTATCTTGCTGACTTTACTGGTTAAGTAAAGAAATTCTTCCCTCTAAGCCTCTAGAATCCTATTCTATTGCCATCAATTTTTCTTTCTTTCTTGGATGTTTTTCTCTACCTTCCTTCTTTGCTGAACAGAATGTTTCTTTATGTAACCCATGCCCCACACCTGGTGAGAAGTATTTCTGCCCAGTGGTGGTGTTTGGTAAGCTCTCCAGCAACACGGACGGTCACAGCCCCTGCTGGGAGACAGACCTGGGGTCATAGCCCCTGCTGGTGGTCAGGCCCTGGGAAGCCCAGGGAAATTACCTGTTTCTATGCCTTTCTGGAGTCCTTGTCATTCTTTAGCTCTGTCATCTTACAAAGCCAACTTTGTGGTTCTTAGGGCATACTTTAGATTTCACCAAAGATCTTGCATAAGGAAAATCTTGTATCACAGGGTTTTTGTGTGGATTGAGTAAGATAATGTAGGAGAATGTGATGTAACATGTAGAACACAATGCAAACATTTGGTTTTATACTGGTACAGGGTATAGGAAGAGCAGAAAGAATGGAGCTCCCTTGGCAGTTGGGAGAAGAAAGGAAGCCAGCCTAGGTAAGGGAGGGTCATGGTATCTTATTATCTGTTTGGAAGATGCTCTCCATGACAAGAGGGCTCCATTTCCAGTGATCAGCACCCTTCCACTCCTCCTATGACATTCTAGTACATAAAACAATGCCTCTTGGGCCCCCCCCCTCAAGGCACAATAGGGCGCAAAGAGCAGAGAATGGAGGAAGCTGCTCTGTGCCAGGCCCTGCTGCAATTATGTCACAAGCATCAGTGTATTTAATCCTCCTGGCAGCCACGGGTCATCATCCATGTTATGTAGATGAGGTCCCCAAGGCAGGGGAGTAATGCTTCCCATCTAAGGTTGCACAGCTAGCAACCAGAGGGTCTGGGATATGAGGTAGTCTGACTCCAGAAAGCACATTTAACGTAGGACACTGCCTCTGTGCTAGGTTGCCCTGCTATGGGGTGTCTCATCTTGGATGACCCACTGGCACCTCAAACCCTAGGGATATATAGAAATCATCACTTTCTGTCTGCAAAAAGGTTTAGGGTCCAGAAGAAGCTGGCTCAATGAATATTAAGAGAGCTGAAGAGAACAAGACAAATGGGTCTAAAAGCTGGGTGTCCTGATTTCTAATCTCTCAGAGTACACCTTCAGATCCTGCTCCAGTGGCTCTATACCTTGCCAGAAGTGTCAGCTTCCAGCCCCCAATTCCTAATTCTGTGGAGACAAAGAAGGCAGATGCATAGGCAAGAAGTTCAGGGGTAGAGGGAAGCAGATGGGTTGTGGCTGGTAAGAGAAGAAAGTGGTTAAAAGGGAGAAGATGGGGCTGGATGGGAAGGGAGGAGGGATGGGGACAGTAATGGGAATGGAGGAGGAGGGTAGGAGGGGAAGGGAGGAGAGACAGTGATAGGGTAGAGGAAGGGGAGGAGGGGCTAGATGGGAAAGGAAGAGGGATATTAATGGGGAAGAGAAGAAGGAGAGGAGGAGGGTGGGATGGGAAGGGAGGATGGATGGGGACAGTGATGGGTAGGAGGGGAAATGAAGGCAGAGGGCCTGGATGGGAAGGGAGGAGGGACAGTGATGGGGAAGAGGAAGGAAAGGCAGGGGACAGAGGATGCACCAGGCAAGGAAGCAGGAACCCTGTGTCCTGGGCCTGGTTTTGCCCAATCTGCATCCTTGGGCACCGACCAATAGCTCTCTGTGACTTGGATTTCTGTTTTGATGACTGAAGTTGAGATATGGTTAATTCATGTGTCAACTTGGCTGAGCCATGGTGCCCAGATATTTGGTCAAACATTATTCTGGATGTTTCTGTGAGGGTGTCTTTGCATGAGATTAACATTTAAATCTCCTCATGGATTTTGAGTGAAGCAAATTGCACTCCATAATGTGGGTGGGCTTCATCCAATCAGTTGGAGATCTGGGTAGTACAAAAGCCTGACATCCCCGAGTAAGAAGAATTCTACAGCAGAAAGCCTTCAGACTCATACTGCAAATTACACTCTTTCCTGCTGGCCCACCCACAGATTTTGGAACTGCCAGCTTCCATAATCCCATGAGCCAATTCCTTAAAAATAAATCTCTATAATATACACATCCTGTTGGTTCTGTTTCTCTGGAGAACACTGACTGATATAGCAAGTAACCCCAGACCCCTTTCCCTCTCTGCAAGTCTGTGTTCCTAATGATGAGGAACGTCAGACTCATCAGAGAGCACCATCTGTCTGGTTCAGGGGGCCCTAACAGAGGCAGATGACAGAGCCCTTGGCAGACCTCCCTGTCCACTGTGAGGAGTGATGTTCTGTGAGTGCCCTTCTGATGGGGTCTCCCCATTCTTCCTGGGACCTTCCAGTGTCCTGCCTGCCAACAGCCTGGCCTCTCCAGAGGTCTGTGAGGACTCAGCCAGCAAGTGTGAAGGTCTCTGGCTACATTCTCCGCTTTGGCTCTCTTCCAGGGAGCAATCACTCAAGTCGCTAGCCTCTCCCTCACCCGGAGAGTACACAACTTAGAGTAAGAAACATATATGTCTTGGTCCTTCTGGGCTGCTATTAAAAAATACCTCAGGAATGTATTCCTCACACTTCTGGAGGCTGGAATTCTGAGATCAGGGTTCTAGCATGGCCGGGTTGCGGTGAGGACCATCTTCTGGGCTGCAGACTGCACACTTCTTGCTGTGTCCTCACAGGAAAGAAAGGGATAGAGAGCTCTCGGGGGCCTCTTTTTTTTTTTCCTTTAAAGATTTATTTATTTATTAGAGGGAAAGGGAGAGAGAGAATCCCAAGCAGATTGTCCACTGAATGTGGAGCCCAACTCAGGGCTCAATGCGGGGCTTGATCTCACTATCCTGACCTGAACCAAAATCAAGAGTCAGAGACTTAACTGACTGATCACCCAGGTGCCCCTCTGAGGCCTCTTTTATAGCAGCATCAATCCCATTCTCGAGGGTTCCACTCTTCTGACCTAATCACCTCCCACCTCCTACTACCACTACAGTGGGAATTAGGATTTAATGTATGGATTTGGGGGGGCACAAACATTTAGACCATAGCAACATACTTCAGAGAATTCACTAGTGTGGTGTTTTTCACACTCAGCTTATCAGAGCCGTGGTGATTCCAGAGAGGAGCCTCAAACCAATCAGAGAATGTGTGTGTGTGTGGATGTGTACCTATGTGTATATACGTGTGTGTCTGTGCGTGTATGTGTGCAAGCCCCATGCATTTCTGCTTCAAACGAAGCAGCTCGGCTTTTATTAGTCTTACCTGGTAGAGCAGAGTTTTATCTTTTGTGAAGATGATATCTGGGATCCTTATCACCCTTGGAGAGTTAAGTACCGAGAAAAAAAAAAAAACTGTGACTATTAACCACAGTTCTTGTCCTTCAGAGACTCGGTGCCTGGTAGAGAAACAGACCTATGGTTCATGGAGTGCTTCCCATGTGGCAGTCACTGTGCCAGGTGCTGGGAACACAGCAACGAGGAAGGCAGATGTGGCCAAGCACATGCAAAGCCAGCATGCTGGCGTTCTAACTGGGAGGAGGAGACAAGGAATAGGAAAGGGACACAGACACACCTCGGAAATATTGTGTCTGGTTCCAGAGCATTGCAATAAAGCAAGTAGCACAATAAAGTGAGGGAAGTGAACTTTTTGGTTTCCCAGTGCATGTAAAAGTTATGCTTACACTACGCTATAGTCTATTAAGTGTGCACTAGTATTATGTTTGAGAAACAATGCACATACCTTAATTAAAACGGACTTTATCACTAAAAAATGCTAACTATCATCTGAGCTTTCAGTGAGTCATAATCACCGATCCCACATCCTGTAACAAATATAATACTAATAAGTTCGAAATATTGCGAGAGTTACCAAAACATGACAGAGAGACACAAAGTGAGCAAGTGCTGTTGGAAAAATGGCACAGATCAACGTCCTCAATGTGGGGTTCCACAAACCTTCAGTTTGTAAAAAATTCAGGATCTGCAAAGCTCAATAAAGTAAAGTGCAGTAAATGAAGTTATGCCTTAATTGAATAGTCTGTGAATTACAGGCTGGGAAGGGGCTGTGTTGGAAGTAAAAAAAGGGTAACTGTTCAGAGAGACAGAGGGAAAAGGGCCTATTAGATAGGGGAGTCCTGGACGGTCTCTCTGAAGCGGGGAATGCTTGAACTAAGACTCGAGGGATGACAAGAAGGTAGCTGGGGGGATCGTGTGTGTGTGTGTGTGTGTGTGTGTGTGTGTGTGTATGTGTTTGGGAAGGGGAAGGGCAGGGAGCACAGCTATGCAAAGGCCCAGAGGCAGAAAAAATTTGATCTATTTGAGGCCCAGGAGGGAGGCTGATGTGAATGGGGCTGTGAGTCACAGACAGAGTGATTGAAATGTGAGGTCCTGTAGGGCCGGATAGTTTAGGATGGAGCAGGCTGGCGGGAGGTGAGTCCTCTTCAGCACAAACAGTGCCACCCCAGGTAGCAAAGGACTGGGCAGGAACACAGAGAAGGAAACAATGTGTTCTGGGGTCCATTTAGGACAAGTTTTGCCATTTGAGCTGGATTCTGAAGACCAAGGAGGAGGTTGCTGGATGAAGAAGGGCACAAAGGAGGTCCTGAAGCCTGGGGAAGTGGGCACAGTTTCTGATGAAGGAAGCAGTTGACAGTGGAGGCATCAGGGAGGGCTGCAGGGCGGGTTGAGGATTTTGGACTTTATACTGGAAGGAATGGAGAACACTGGAAGGTTTTTTAAGCTCCTCTTAAATCAGGAGGTGCATTGTGCAGGCTGATGTGGGCAGGCTTGGCTGTGACCCAGGACAGAATGTGTTTGAGTGTAGAGATGTGTGGGCTCCTTGAACACGCAGGTGCATGGCACATAAAGAGGGGGTGGGGAGCGGCTCTGTTGGAGTCCTGCCATATGTGTACCTCAGGCAGGGGCAGCTTAGGCTTCAAGAAACAGGTGCTCTGTTAGGTTATAGGGGACCAGTGCTGATCCTGGCCCAGGATCTGAGCACATGCACGTGGCGCTGGAGAAACATGCATCTACACATGTCCAGACGGATCAAAGGTTGGGCCCACATCGAGCATGTGTCTGAGTGCACACACATGGTGACGTTGCTGTGCAGGTGTGCAAGGACAGGGTGTCTGTGTGGAGCACTACACTGTCATCTGGGTGTTCTTGTATGTACTTCTCTCCACGTAATGATTATAACATGACTTAGCAATTCTTTAGCATGTGCCAGGCTGTATTCTATGTAGTTTTCAGGTCTTAACGCCTTTATTTCTCCCAACAATCTTGTGAGGCAGGTTCCACTGTCATTTTCCAGAGGCAGAAACTGAGTCACAGTGAGGTGACCTAATCTGCCAGTGCTTGCCACACGGGCCATTAGCGCTGGAGTCCATGCGTTTGATGAGTGTTCTGTGTCTGTGTCTTCATGCACACACACCAGTGGACATAATCACGCATGTGTGCTTATTCAACAAGGAAAGAGAGAAAAAGCAAGAGCTGTATTTAATTTTTAAAAAATATTTTATTTATTTATTTGACAGCCTGCACACAAGCAGGGGGAGCAGCGGAGGGAGAGAAAGAAGCAGGCTCTCTGTGGAGCAGGGAGCCCGATGCGGGGCTCGATCCCAGGACCCTGGGATCATGACCTGAGCTGAAGGCAGACACTTAACTGACTGAGCCATCCAGGTGCCCCTATATTTAATTTTTTTTTTTGATTTTTAAAAATATTTTTTATTGTTATGTTAATCCCCATACATTACATCATTAGTTTTAGATATAGTGTTCCATGATTCATTGTTTGTGCATAACACCCAGTGCTCCATGCAGAACGTGCCCTCCTCAATACCCATCACCAGGCTAACCCATCCTCCCACCCCCTTCCCCCCTATATTTAATTTTTAAAGCATTTCTCAAATAGCTGTCTCTGATTTTGGACCTGGAGCCTGTGGGTTTGCAGCAGCCTAGAAGTCTGTACCCAAAACACACTTGGCCTTGGTGCCTCACTTCAACTATAGACAGAGAATTCTCATTTAATAAATATACCCTTTGCCTGGTACCTTGTGGGGGCCCCATAAATACACCCTCCTTTGAAAATAAAGCAACCTGCACCTAGTGTCTTCTGACCCACCAGAGCTGGTTGCTTCATCAGGCGGAGTTATTCCTCTGATTGAGAGACTCTTTAAAACTTATCTCAACACTTCTAATAATTTCACTTGACCTGACCAGAGAAAAATCTGACTTGGGAATTGAATTGTGGATCTGTTAATTGAGAGTTGAAGCTGGAGGCTTTAACATGTACCCCCGAGAAGAAGAAGCACTTCCTACTTCTCTTTATGCCTTCTAAACATATTCTCTTCTCTTTATCCCATATTTCTCTCAGCAAGTGAAAAGATTTCTTATTTTCCAGCTACTGCAAAGGGCAGTAATGGCCCTCCACAAGTTATTATGGTAGATTATAGTAGAGAAAAATCTTCACCAGCTGGAATGAGCCAGAAAGTGGTATTTATGTGAAAGATAAAATGCACTTTGCAAGAGAAGTGAGAATAAATGGGTTGTTCAATTTTCTCCAGAAAACCAAAGAGAACCAAGCAAATCCAACATAATACTCAGGTATGTACACAGGTATATACCTGCTCCGCTGGTCCAGAATTTGGGTTTTGGAATCTATAATGGTAACTTGGTGTCCTTGATGCCAGGCAGATAGAACTGATAATAGAGAAGCCATTGTTTTGAAAGCAGAAGTGGGACTCAAAAATTTTACCTTGCAGAGCACATTTTTCTGCAGATGGCTTAAAGTAATTTAAAATAATTTAGTATCTCCTAAATCCATATTGTTTATACTTTGATATACCCCAGGCCTGGAAAAAGAATTCTGATTTAAAATAAAAGAGAATCTAGGGTCCACATCTGGTCATCAGATCTGCCCCCTGACGTCTGCCTCAGGGGCATGAATACCTACACCCCCACCAAGCCTGACCCTGCTGCTGCAATGTGGTCATTACCTGGAGTCACAGCATACTTCCCCGAAGGCCTTTGCCTCTGGGACTTTAATGCCATTCAAGAGTCCCTTCACCCACTGGTTAAGGGTGGTGCTTTCTTTTTTTTTTTAATGTGGTGTTCCATGATCCATAGTTTGCGTATAACACCCAGGGCTCATCGCAACACGTGCCCTCCTTAATACCTGTCACTGGGCCAACCCATTCCC
Organism: Neomonachus schauinslandi; assembly: GCF_002201575.2. NCBI lineage: Eukaryota > Metazoa > Chordata > Mammalia > Carnivora > Phocidae > Neomonachus > Neomonachus schauinslandi. The sequence goes on along the minus strand of NC_058413.1, from coordinate 81,181,323 downwards.
CCCCCCCCCCCCCCTCCCCTCTGAAACCCTCAGTCTATTTCCTGGAGTCCATAGTCTCTCATTGTTCGTCTCCCCCTCCAATTTCTCCCCCTTCATTTTTTCCCTTCCTAATTTGCATTCAACAAGAGTTACCAATTTTAAGTGTACTATTTGATGAATTTTGACGAATGTACAAAGTAGTGTATCTATCACCACAATCAAGTATGGAAGATTTTTCTTATGCCCCATATCAGTCTTTCCCTTCCTCTGACCCCTGGGTATTGGCAGCCATAGATTCTTTCTGTCACTGTATTTTTTTTTTTTTTTGTAGAATTCATACACATTGAATCACACAGTATGAAGTATTCTGTGTCCATGTTCTTTCATTTAGCATAAGGCTTCTGAGATTTATTCATATTGTTGCATACATCAATTGGTCTTTACTGTAAATTATTGATTAATTGTTCATTATATAGATATGTGACATATTTTGTTCATTCTCTTTTCCCACAATTTTGGGCTATTATAAATACAGCTGCTGTGAACATTCCAGTAGAAGTATTTCTCTTGGATAAATACGTGAGAGTGTGATTGTTGGTTCGTATGGTAAGTGTATATTTAACATTTTAGCAAACTGCTGACTAGTTTTCACAGTGCCTGTACATTTCATTCCCACCAGTAATGTATGAAAGTTCTAGCTGTTTCACATTCCTGACAAAATTTGGTATTGTCAGTCTTTTAAATTTTGGTTATTCTAGAGGATGTGTAGGGGTTCCTCATTATGGTTTTAATTTACATTTCCTTAGTGTGTAATGATGTTGAGCATTTTTGTCATTTATGTATCTTCATTAATAAATACCAAATATTTATTATGTTATTTGTATTCTTATTATTGAATTGCGAGAATGTTTTATACATCCTGAAATCAAGTATGTGTTTTGCAAATATTTTCTCCAGTCTCTATCTTGCTGTTTCTTTTCTTAATGCTTTTGGAGAAGCAAAAGTTTTAAATTTATGAAGTCCAGTTTATCAAAATTTCTATTTGTAGTCCACATTTTTGTGTCATATTTGAGAAATCTTTGCCTAAGCAAAGATCACAAAAAATGTTCCCCTCTATTTTCTACTAAAAGTTTTGTAAGTGTGGATCTTACATTTCTGCCTATGACACATTTTTAATTAATTTTTTATATGGTGTGAGATTAAATAAAGGTTTATTTGTTTATTTTTGCATGCAGATATCCAATTCTATCGCAGAATTTGTGTAAATGACTACCCATTGATACCTTAGGGTCTTTGTAAAATTACTGATAATATAAGTATGTGTCTATTTTGGACTCTATTCTGTTTCATTGGTCAATACCATACTGTCTTGATCATTGTAGGTTTAAAATGACTCTTGAAATCAGGCAATAAAAGGTTTCAATCTTTGTTTTATCATTCAAGATTACTTTGGCTACGTTAGGTCTTTGCATTTCCATATAAACATTTTTGGGCACCTGTTGATTGAACATTGGACTCTTGGTTTTGGCTCAGGTCATAATCTTGGGGTTATGGGATTGAGCCCCAAGTTGGGCTCCATGCTCAGCTCGGTCTGCTCCAGATTCTGTCTCTCTCTCCCTCTGCCCCTGACAGGCCCCCCCTTTCAAATAAATAAATAAATAAAATCTTCAAAAAAATTTTAACAGAATTATTGAGATATAATTCACTATCATAAAATTCACCTATTTGAAGTAAGTATACAATTTAGTGGTGTTTAGTATGTTCACGGAGTTGAACAACTATCCATCACTCTCTGACCCGAGAATATTTCATCACCACAAAAGGAAATCCCATGTCCATTAGTATTCATTCCACATTTTTCCTCCTACCAGTCCCTGGCAACCAACAATCTATTTTCTATCATTATAGATTTGTCTATTCTGAATGTTTCATATAAATGGGCTCATACAATATGTGGTTTTTTTTGACTGACTTCTTTCACTTAGGGTAATATTTCCAGAGTTCATCTATTTTGTAGCATGTATCAGTACTTCATGCATTTATATTGCTAAATAATATTTCAGGTCATGCTTATGTCACTTTTTGTTTAGCATTCATCACTTGATGGACATTGGCATTGTTTCTACTTTAGCTATTATAGCTAATGTTTCTATAAGCATTTAAATACACATTTTTTTTTGTGGAACTATGCTTTCTTTCCACTTGGACACACACACACACCGCTCTGAGTGGAAGTGTTGCATCACATGGTAACCATATGTTCAACATTTTGAGAAACTGTCAAACTTTTTTCCATAGCACTGCATCATTTTATAATCTCCTCAGCAGTGTATGAGGATATGAATTTTTCCAATTACTTCTTGTCAACACTTAAATTGTCTGTCTTTTTAATTATGGACATATTAACGTGTGAAGTGGTATCTCATTGTGGTTTTGAATTGCATTTCCCTAATGACTAATGATAATGAGCATCTTTTCATGTGCTATTGGCCTTTTGTATTTTTTTTTTTTGAGAAATGTCTATTCAGATGTTTTGCTCATTTTAAAATTCATTTCATCCTTTTATTATTGAGTTATAGACATTCTTTATATAATCTAGATACAAGTTCCTGATTAGATTTATGAATTGCAAATATTATCTGCCATTCTATGGGCTGTTTTTACAACTTCTTAATAGTGTCCCATGAAGGACAAAATTTTAAAATTTTGATGTTCAATTTATTTATTTTATTTTTACTAAAATATAGTTAACATACACTGGTATATTAAGATCAGGTGTACAATTCAACAATTCTATATATTCCTCGGTGTGCATCAATATAAGTATATTTTTTTTTAAAAATTGTTTATTGTTATGTTAATCACCATACATTACATCATTAGTTTTTGATGTAGTGTTCCATGATTCATTGTTTGCGTATAACACCCAGTGCTCCATGCAGAATGTGCCCTCTTTAATACCCATCACCAGGCTAACCCATTCTCCCACCCCCCTCCCCTCTAGAACCCTCAGTTTGTTTTTCAGAGTCCATCATCTCTCATGGTTTGTATCCCCGTCCGATTTCCCCCGCTTCATTCTTCCCCTCCTGCTATCTTCTTCTTTTTTTTTTCTTAACATATATTGCATTATTTGTTTCAGAGGTACATATCTGTGATTCAACAGTCTTGCACAATTCACAGTGCTCACCATAGCACATACCCTCCCCAATGTCTATCACCCAGCCACCCCAACCCTCCCACCCCACCCCCCCACTCCAGCAACCCTCAGTTTGTTTCCTGAGATTAAGAATTCCTCATATCAGTCAGGTCATATGATACATGTCTTTCTCTGATTGACTTATGTCGCTCAGCATAATACCCTCCAGTTCCATCCACGTCGTTGCAAATGGCAAGATCTCATTCCTTTTGATGGCTGCATAATATTCCATTGTATATATATACCACTAGTTCTTTATCCATTCATCTGTTGATGGACATCTTGGCTCTTTCCAGTTTGGCTATTGTGGACATTGCTGTTATAAACATCAGGGTGCACATACCCCTTCGGATCCCTACATTTGTATCTTTGGGGTAAATATCCACTAGTGCAATTGCTGGATCATATGGTAGCTCTATTTTCAACTTTTTGAGGAACCTCCATACTGTTTTCAAGAGTGGCTGCACCAGTTTGCATTGCCACCAACAGTGTAGGAGGGTTCCCCTTTCTCCGCATCCTCGCCAACATCTGTCGTTTCCTGACTTGTTAATTTTAGCCATTCTGACCGGTGTGAGGTGGTATCTCATTGAGGTTTTGATTTGGATTTCCCTGATGCTGAGCGATGTTGAGCACTTTTTCATGTGTCTGTTGGCCATTTGGATGTCTTCTTTGGAGGAATGTCTGTTCATGTCGTCTGCCCATTTCTTGATTGGATCATCTGTTCTTTGGGTGTTGAGTTTGATAAGTTCTTTATAGATTTTGGATACTAGCCCTTTATCTAATATGTCATTTGCAAATATCTTCACCCATTCTGTCAGTTGTCTTTTGATTTTGTTGACTGTTTCTTTTGCTGTGCAAAAGCTTTTTATCTTGACGAAGTCCCAATAGTTCATTTTTGCCCTTGCTTCCCTTGCCTTTGGCGATGTTTCTAGGAAGAAGTTGCTGCGGCTGAGGTCGAAGAGGTTGCTGCCTGTGTTCTCCTTTAGGATTTTGATGGACTCCTGTCTCACATTGAGGTCTTTCAACCATTTGGAGTCTATTTTTGTGTGTGGTGTAAGGAAATGGTGCAGTTTCATTCTTCTGCATGTGGCTGTCCAATTTTCCCAACACCATTTGTTGAAGAGACTGTCTTTTTTCCATTGGACATTCTTTCCTGCTTTGTCGAAGTTTAGTTGACCATAGAGTTGAGGGTCCATTTCTGGGCTCTCTATTCTGTTCCATTGATCGATGTGTCTGTTTTTGTGCCAGTACCATACTGTCTTGATGATGACAGTTTTGTAATAGAGCTGTGGAATTGTGATAGAGTCTGGAATTGTGATTCCACCAGCTTTGCTTTTCTTTTTCAACATTCTTCTGGCTATTTGGGGTCTTTTCTGGTTCCATACAAATTTTAGGATTATTTGTTCCATTTCTTTGAAAAAAGTGGATGGTATTTTGATGGGGACTGCTTTGAATGTGTAGATTGCTCCAGGTAGCATTGACATCTTCACAATATTTGTTCTTCCAATCCATGAGCATGGAACATTTTTCGATTTCTTTGTGTCTTCCTCAATTTCTTTCATGAGTTTTTTATAGTTTTCTGAGTACAGATCCTTTGCCTCTTTGGTTAGATTTATTCCTAGGTATCTCATGGTTTTGGGTGCAATTGTAAATGGGATCGACTCCTTCATTTCTCTTTCTTCTGTCTTGTTGTTGGTGTATAGGAATGCCACTGACTTCTGTGCATTGATTTTATATCCTGCCACTTGACTGAATTCCTGTATGGGTTCTAGCAGTTTTGGGGTGGAGTCTTTGGGGTTTTCCACATAAAGTATCATATCATCTGCAAAGAGTGAGAGTTTGACGTCTTCTTTGCCAATTTGGATGCCTTTTATTTCCTTTTGTTGTCTGACTGCTGTGGCTAGGACTTCTAATACTATGTTGAATAGCAGTAGTGATAGTGGACATCCCTGTCACGTTCCTGACCTTAGGGGGAAAGCTCTCAGTTTTTCCCCATTGAGAATGATATTCGCTGTAGGTTTTTCAAAGATGGCTTTTATGATATTAAGGTATGTACTCTCTATCCCTATACTATGAAGAGTTTTGATCAAGAAAGGATGCTGTACTTTGTCAAATGCTTTTTCTGCATCGATTGAGAGGATCATATGATTCTTGTTCTATCTTTTGTTAATGTACTGTATCACATTGATTGATTTGTGGATGTTGAACCAACCTTGCAGCCCAGGGATAAATCCCACTTGGTCATGGTGAATAATCCTTTTAATGTACTGTTGGATCCTATTGGCTAGTATTTTGGTGAGAATTTTTGCATCCATGTTCATCAGGGATATTGGTCTGTAATTCTCCTTTTTGATGGAGTCTTTGTCTGGTTTGGGGACCAAGGTAATGGTGGCCTCATAAAACGAGTTTGGATGTTTTCCTTCCATTTCTATTTTTTGGAACAGTTTCAGAAGAATAGGTATTAATTCTTCTTGAAATGTTTGGTAGAATGCCCCTGGGAAGCCATCTGGCCCCGGGCTTTGTTTTTTGGGAGATTTTTGATGACTGCTTCAATTTCCTTAGTGGTTATAGGTCTGTTCAGGTTTTCTATTTCTTCCTGGTTCAGTTTTGGTAGTTGATACATCTCTAGGAATGCCTCCATTTCTTCCAGGTTATCTAATTTGCTGGCATAGAGTTGCTCATAATATGTTCTTATAATTGTTTGTATTTCTTTGGTGTTGGTTGTGATCTCTCCTCTTTCATTCATGATTTTGTTGATTTGGGTCATTTCTCTTTTCTTTTTGAGATGTCTGGCCAGGGATTTATCAATCTTGTTAATTCTTTCAAAGCACCAGCTCCTAGTTTCGTTGATCTGTTCTACTGTTCTTTTGTTTTCTATTTCATTGATTTCTGCTCTGATCTTTATTATTTCTCTTCTCCTGCTGGGTTTAGACTTCATTTGCTGTTTTCTCTAGCTCCTTTATGTGTAGGGTTAGGTTGTGTATTTGAGACCTTTCTTGTTTCTTGAGAAAGGCTTGTATTGCTATATACTTTCCTCTTAGGATTGCCTTTGCTGCATCCCAAAGATTTTGAACAGTTGTGTTTTCATTTTCATTGGTTTCCATGATTTTTTAAAATTCTTCTTTAATTTCCTGGTTGACCCATTCATTCTTTAGTAGGATGCTCTTTAGCCTCCATGTACTTGAGTTCTTTCCGACTTTCCTCTTGTGACTGAGTTCTACTTTCAAAGCACTGTGGTCTGAAAATAGGCAGGGATGATCCCAATCTTTTGGTACCGGTTGAGACCTGATTTGTGACCTAGGATGTGATCTATTCTGGAGAATGTTCCATGGGCACTAGAGAAGAATGTGTATTCTGTTGCTTTTGGATGGAATGTTCTGAATATATCTGTGAAGTCCATTTGGTCCAGTGTGTCATTTAAAGTCTTTATTTCCTTGTTGATCTTCTGCTTAGATGATCTGTCCATTTCAGTGAGGGGGGTGTTAAAGTCCCCCACTATTATTGTATCATTGTCGATGTGTTTCTTTGCTTTTGTTATTAATTGGCTTATATAATTGGCTGCTCCCATGTTAGGGGCATAGATATTTACAATTGTTAGATCTTCTTGTTAGATAGACCCTTTAATAGGATATAGTGTCCTTCCTCATCTCTTATTACAGTCTTTGGTTTAAAATCTAATTTGTCTGATATAAAGATTGCCACCCCAGCTTTCTTTTGGTGTCCATTAGCATGGTAAATGGTTTTCCACCCCCCCACTTTCAATCTGGGGGTGTCTTTGGTATAAAACGAGTCTCCTGCAGACAGCACATTGATGGGTCTTGTTTTTTAATCCAATCTGATAGCCTCTGTCTTTTGGTTGGGGCATTGAGCCCATTTACATTCAGGGTAACTATTGAAAGATATGAATTTAGTGCCATTGTATTGCCTGTAAGGTGACTATTACTGTATATTGTCTGTGTTTCTTTCTGGTCTATATTGCTTTTAGGCTCTCTCTTTGCTTAGAGGACCCCTTTCAAGATTTCTTGTATGGCTGGTTTGATGTTTGCAAATTCTTTATTTTTTGTTTGTCCTGGAAGCTTTTTATCTCTCCTTCTATTTTCAATGACTGCCTAGCTGGATATAGTATTCTTGGCTGCATATTTTTCTCACTTAGTGCTCTGCTTATATCATGCCAGTCTTTTCTGGCCTGCCAGGTCTCTGTGGATACGTCTGTTGCCAAACCCAGTCTAATGTTTCTAACATTGTAGGTTGCATATCTCTTCTCCCAAGCTTGTTTCAGGATTTTCTCTTTGTCTCTGAGACTCATAAGTTTTACTATTAGATGTTGGGGTGTGACCTATTTTTATTGATTTTGAGAGGGGTTCTCCCTGCCTCCTGGGTTTTGATGCCTGTTTCCTTCCCCAAATTAGGGAAGTTCTCTGCTATAATTTGCTCCAATATACCTTCTGCCCCTCTCTCTCTTTCTTCTTCTTCTGGGATCCCAATTATTCTAATGTTGTTTCATCTTATGGTATCACTTATCCCTCGAATTCTGCCCTCGTGTTCCAGTAGTTGTTTACCTCTCTTTTTCTCAGCTTCTTTATTTTCCATCATTTGGTCTTCTATGTCACTGATTCTCTCTTCTGCCTCATTTATCCTAGCAGTTAGAGCCTCCATTTTTTATTGCACCTCATTAATAGCCTTTTTGATTTCAACTTGGTTAGATTTTAGTTCTTTTACTTCTCCAGAAAGGGTTTCTCTAATAACTTCCATGCTTTCTTCAAGCCCAGCTAGTATCTTTAAAGTGATGATTCTGAACTCTAGATCCGACATCATACTAATGTCCGTATTGAGTAGGTCCCTGGCAGTCGGTACTATCTCTTGTTCTTTTTGTTGAAGTGATTTTTTCCATCTTGTCATTTTGTCCAGAGAATAGGTGAATGAGAGAACAAAATGCTAACAGGGTAATAACGTCCCCAGAAAGTATACTCTAAACAAATCAGAAAAGACCTGAAGCCAGGGGAAAAGAAAGGGAAAGAAAGAAAAAAGAAAAAGTAAAAAGAAGAAAAAGAAAAAGATAAAACAAACAAAAACAGAACAAAACAAAAAAAAAACAGAATATGATCAAATATGATCAGGCTGGTGCATAGATCAGTGCCACACACTAGATTTTGAGTGTATTTTGATCTGTTAGAAGAAAGTGCCTCCAAAAATTTTAAAGAAACAAAAACTTATATATGTACAAAAATAAGGGTTGATATCATGAAAGGATGGATTATGACTGTAAAGATGAAAATTATAAAAAATTTTATAAAAGGAATTGATAAGAAGTTGTTTGAAAAAAGAAAGAAGAGGATTTAAAAAAAAAGAAAAAAATGGAGAGAATATGATCAGGCAGGAGACTAGAACAAGGCCATACACAAGAGACTTAGGGTACATTTTGATTTTTTAGAAGAAAGTGTATCTCAAAATTTTAAAGAGAGAACAACTTATATATATGCCAAAAATAAGGGTAACTACTATGAAGCTATAGAATATGACTCTAAAAATGAAAAATAAAAATGTTTTTTAAAAAAGGGATTGATAAGATGTTGGTTGAAAAAGGGAAAAAGAAAAATTCAAAAAAAAAAAGACAGTTAAAAAAATTAACTTTGAAAAACTAAAGAATCATGGTAAAAAAGCCATGGTTTCTATGTGCAGTATTCCCCTAGCTCTGGAGTTCTGCCGTTCTCATTGATTGGTAAACTTGGTCTTGGCTGGCTGTTCTTGCTGATCTTCTGGGGGAGGGGCCTGTTGCCATGGTTCCCAAATGTCTTTGCCGGAGGCCAATTGCCCTGCCCTTGCCGGTCTGGGCTAAGTAATCTGCTCGGGTTTGCACTCGGGAGCTTTTGTTCCCTGCAAACTTTCCGTACAGCTTTGGAGGCTGAGAGTGAAAATGGCGGCCTCCCAATATCCGCCCTGGAGGAGCCGAGAATTCGGGCCCGCTCCTCGGTGAGCCCCCAGAGAAAAGCAGTCAGTCACTCCCGTCTCCCCGGTCTCTGGCTGCACTCCGTGCTCACACAGCCTGTGACTGTGCGTTTCTATGGCACATGACCCTGTGTGGAGTCTCCAAACCCAGCAGATCCCTGTGGTGCACTCCTGTGCTGCTCCTCCCAGGGGAGGAAGGGGAGTCTCCCCAGATCTGCCGCTTGTTGGGTCCCTGCTGGAGGAGCAGTGGCCTGACTGTGCCGTGGTTCACAGTTTATGGCAACCCCGATTTGAGAGCCCACGCCTTGGCTCCGTCTCTGCAGCTGGCCTCCCCGTTCTAATACCTGGGAGCTCTGCCGCACTCAGGCACCCTCGGTCTTTCTGTGACCAGAGGTTCCTGAGACCACACTGTCCCATGGGGGTTCCACCCCCCGCTTAGCCACTGGAGCGACGTCCCTCAGTGGAGCCAACTTCTAAAAGTTCCAATTTTGTGCTCCACTGCTCTATCAGTTGCCAGAGGTGGTGGACAGAAGCCCCCTCCCCTGCCGTCTAGCCCCCCGAATACCACCTCGGATTCACTTCTCCGCACGTCCTACGTTCCAGAAAGTGGTCGCTTTTCGGCTCAGAAAGTTGTTGCTATTCTTTTCTTCGATCTCCTGTTGAGTTTGTAGGTGTTCAGAATGGTTTGATCCCTAGCCAGGTGAATTCCTGAGGCCAGACGAAATCCAGGTCTCCGCCTCCTCTGCCATCTTGCTCCGCCCCCAAGATAGGTATATTCTTAATCCCCTTTATCTATTTCACCCTTCTCCTGCCCACCTCCTCTGTACTTAAGAGTTTAAGTACCATTTTTTTCTCTGTACTTGAGTCTGTTTTTGTTTGTCTCTTCTTTCTTTGTTTTGTTTCTTAAATTCCACATATGAATGAAATCATATGATATTTGTCTTTCTCCATGTGACCTATTTTACTTAGCATTATACTCTCTAGGTCCATCCATGTCATTGCAAATGGCAAGATTTCATTTTTTTTAATGGCTGAGTAACATTCAATTGCATCTATGTACCACATCTTCTTTATCCATTCATCTGTTGGTGGACACTTGAGTAGCTTCCTTATGTTGGCTACTGTAAATAATATTGCAATAAACATAGGGGTGCATATATATTTTCAATTTAGTGTTTTTGTTTTCTTTGGATAAGTACCCATAATGGAATTACTGGATCAAATGGTAATCCTGTTTTTAATTTTTTGAGGAATCTCCATACTATGGTCCACAGAGGCTATACCAATTTGCATTCCCACCAGTAATGAGCGAGTGTTCCTTTTTCTCCACATTCTCACCAACACTTGTTATTTTTTGTGTTTTTTGATTTTAACCATTCCAACAGGTGTAAGGTGATATCTCATTGCGGTTTTGATTTGTATTTCCTTGATGATGAGTGATGTTGAACATCTTTTCATGTGTATGTTAGCCAACTTTATGTCTTCTTTGGAAAAATGCCAATTCCTGTCCTCTGCCCATTTTAAATCAGATTATTTATTTTTATATTTTGGTGTTGAGTTGTATGTGTTCCTTTGGATATTAACCCATGATCAGATATATTATCTGAAAATATCTTCTCACATTCAGAAAGTTGTATTTTTGTTTTATTGTTGGTTTTCTTTGATGTGCAAAAGCTTTTTATTTTGATATGGTCTTAATAGTTTAATTTTGCTTTTGTTTTCCTTACCTGAAGAGATATATCCTAGAAACATGTTTCTACAACCAGTGTCAAAAAATATTACCTCTTATGTTCTGTTCTAGAAGTTTTATGGTTTCAGGTCTGGAGAAACAATGATCAACACCACAAAAATGTAAAGGGTTATTATAGAATACTATGAAAAATTATGTGCCAACAAATTGGACAACCTACAAGAAGTGGATAAATTCCTAGAAACATATAACCTTCCAAAACTGAATCAAGAAACAATAGAAAATTGAATAGACTGATTACTAGCAATGAAATCGAGTCACTAATCAAAAAAACTCCCAACAAATGGAAGTCCAGGACCAGGCAGCTTCACAGATGAATTCTACCAAACATTTAACACAGAGTTAATATCCTGTTCTTCTCAAATTATTCCAAAAAAAAAAGAAGAGGAAGGAAAACTTTCAAATTCATTCTATCAGCATTACCTTGATACCAAACCAGATAAACACTACAAAAAAAGAAAGTTATAGGCCAATATTTCTGATGAACATAGATGCAAAAATACTCAACAAAATATTAGGAACTGTATTCAACAAATTCACCACAATCAAGTGGGATTTATACCAGGGATTGTAGGGTGGTTCAATAGTCACAACTCAATCAACGTGATACAACATATCAACAAGAGAAAGGATGAAAACCATATAATCATCTCAATAGATGCAGAAAAAGCATTTGACAAAAAACAACATTCATTCATCATAAAAACTCTCAACAAAAAGGGTAAGGAAGGAACATACCTCAATATAAAAAGGGCCACAAACTGAGGGTTATGGAAAGGGATGTGGGTGGGGAGATGGGGTAACTGGGTGATGAGAATTAAAGAGGGCACATGATATGATGAACACTGGGTGTTACATTTAACTAATGAATCACTGAACATGATGTACTATACCTTGGCTAATTGAATTTTAAAAAAAGACCAAAAATGAAAAACCCACAGCTAACATCATACTCAATGGTGAAAAACTGAGAGTTTTCCCTCTAAGATCAGAAATAAGGCAAGGATGTCCACTCTCACCACTTTTATTCAACATAGTCCTGGAAGTCCTAGCAATAGCAATCAGACAAGAAAAATAAATTGGTAAGGAAGAAGTAAAACTTTCATTATTTGCAGATGACATGATATTATATATAGCAAACCCTAAAGACTCCACCAAAAAACTACTAGAAGAAATATATAAATTCAGTAAAGTTGTAGGATACAATTTAATATACAGAAATCTGTTGTATTTCTATGCTAATAATGAAGTAGTGAAAAAGAAATCAAGAGAACTACCCCATTTACAATTGCACCCAAAGTAATAAAATACCTAGGAATAAACTTAACCAAAGAGGTGAAAGACTGTACTCTGAAAACCATAAAACATTGATGAAAGAAACTGAAGATGACATAAACAAGTGGAAATACATTCCATATGCATAGATTGAAAGAACCAATATTGTTAAAATGTCCATACTGCCCAAAGCAATCTACAGATTTGATGCAATGCCTATCTAAATGCCAACATTTTTCACATTACTAGAACAAATAATCCTAAAGTTTGTATGGAGCCACAAGTGACCCTGAGTAGCCAAAGCAATCTTTAAAAAGAACAAATCTGGAAGTATCACAATCCCAGATTTAAAGATATATTACAAAGCTGTAGTAATCAAAACAGTATGGTACTGTCCTAGACACACAGATCAATGAAACAGAATAGAAAATCCAGAAATAAACCCATAATTATATAGTCAATTAATCCACAACAAAGAAGACAAGAATATACAGTGGGGAAAAGACAATCTCTTCAGTGGTGCTGGGAAAACTGGACAGCTACATGCAAAAGAATGAAACTGGATCACTTTCTTCTTTTTTTTTTTTTTTAAGATTTATTTACTTATGAGAGAGAGAGGGAGAATCTCCAGCAGACTCCCTGTTTGAGCATGGAGCCCAACACAGGGCTTGATCCCACAATCCTGAGATCATGACCTGAGTCAAAATCAAGAGTCAGATGCTTAACCAACTGAGCCACTCAGGCACCCCTGGACCCCTTTCTTACACCATACACAAAAATAAAATGGTTTGCTACTCTTTTAGATAGCAGGAGGGGAAGAATGAAGGGGGGGAAATCGGAGGGGTAGACGAACCATGAGAGACGATGGACTCTGAAAAACAAACTGAGGGTTCTAGAGGGGAGAGGGGTGGGAGGATGGGTTAGCCTGGTGATGGGTATTGAGGAGGGCACGTTTTGCATGGAGCACTGGGTGTTATGCACAAACAATGAATCATGGAACACTACATCTAAAACTAATGATGTAATGTATGGGGATTAACATAACATTAAAAAATATTAAAAAAAAAGGTTTGCTACTCTTTTGTTGAGGATTTTGCATGTTTCTTTATAAGTCATCATTGTCTGTAGTTTTCTTTTTCTCTCTTTCATGGGTTATATTTACCTGCTTCTTTTCATGTTTAGTAATTTTTGATTGGGTGTTGGTTATATTATATGTTACATTGTAAGTACTTGGATTTATTGCATTCTTTTAAAGACAGGTAGACTTTCTTTTACAGGCAGTCAAGTCACTTATGTGTCAGTTTGATTTCTTGGAGGCCTAGCATTAAGCCTCCCTTGGATGTGTCTATGGTAACCTTCACTCTAGGGAAAGTTCAGTCCTACTGCTAAGGTATGTCTCCTCCAACATCTCCATTGCATGCCAATATCCCACTGAATGTTGGGGGTTTACTGAAGACTATTATGGCTGGTAGGAATTTGTTGTGGACTGCATGTTAGGCATTTAAACCTTAACCTACAATATGATAGAATTTGGAGGTGGGACCTTTGGGAGATAATTAAGTCTTGAGGATGGAGTCCTCATAATTGGTTTAGAGATCTTATATGAATAGACCCGAGAGTCTTTCTTCCTCTATCTCTTCTCTGCCATGTGGGGATGTGGTGAGGAGATGGCTGTCTGCAAACCAAGAAGTATATCCTCACAAGATACCAGATCCACTGGTGCTTTGATCTTGGATTTCCTGGCCTCCAGAATGTGACAATAAACAATATTTATTGTTAAAGCCACCTAGTCTGTGGTAATTTATTGTAGCAGCATAAGCTAAGACAGAATTGAACTTCTCCCTTCCTTACAAGAGAGCCAGGAACTTTCAACTTGTAACTCCATGATCATTTTCAGCCAGCTGTGGAGAATCATTCTAAATATTTACATCCTGGTACTCAACAAAGTCTCGAGGATACTCTATGCAGATTTCTGGAGCTCTTTATCTATGTAGTTCTGGATGACTGTACCTCTCTGGCTCTAATCTCTGTCTTCTCAGCTCAGTAGGGCCGGCAAGCTCTGTTTGGATTTCCCTTCCCTCACTGAATCTTGAAATTCTTTCTGGACAGAAGTGTAGCACAATCATAGGACTCATCACGTGCACCTCTATCCTCTCAGGCATCACCAGCTCTGCAATAATTGTTATTCAATGTCTCAAAACAGTTGTTTCATATATTTGGCCCACTTGTTTATGGCAGGAGGTTAAATCTGTTTCTTGTTGCTTCATCATTGTCAAAACCAGAATTTGATCATGTCTTTTAAACGTAGTTCTTGTCAAAAATAATGAAGAGCCTGCCTTGAAAGGAAAAAAAGGAAATTTCTGAACATCTCAGGAGAGGAAACCTCTATATTTAAGGTCTTGCAGGGTTGTTACTAAGAATGGGAGAAGATTTGATAGTCAAATAATTAATTTCAATACTGAAATTGTCTCTGGTTTTTCCTTGGGAAAATGGTAATAGATTAAGTTACCTAAGGGATTAATGCAGTAGAAGACAGTGACAAAGACAGAGGCTTAAATATGGTCTCAAAGCATACTGAAGATGAGCTTCCTTATTCCCTTATTGGTAGCATGCTCCATTAATATTAATTGAATGTGTGGCTGAATAAGCAAATGATTGAATTAATACATGTGTTATAAGCTTGAACTCTATAATAAAGAGATCTTTTTACTTTAGAAAGTTACAGATCTTACAATGATGGGTGGTTTAGGACTAGAATTTTACAATTAATGATACTCTAAATAATTTATTTTGTCCATCCCTATCATCTTATAAATAGAAAGGTTAAGTGACTTGCCCAGGGCCACATGCTAATCAGCAAAAAATCAGTACTTGCCCTCAAGTCTCCTGACACCCATTTGAGTGCTCTTTCCAGTACATCAGCTTTTAAAAGTCTCCTAGATCACAGCCAACACTTAGAATCTCAGGAGAGAGCATAGGCTGGAGATCAATATGTCACAGACTCAGGGTCTGATCTATCCTGCTTAAGGCGCTGTCACTGTTCCATGAGAAATATTTCTCTTCTTGCCACTCCTCATCCCCTGATGAAGTCAAATCCTCCTTGTAGAGAGAGGTCCTTTGTGACAGTTCTATTTCTCATATGAGCTTTTTCCCTGCCCCTGTGTCTTTATTTCTCC
The DNA here is from genome assembly GCF_002201575.2 of Neomonachus schauinslandi. Lineage (NCBI taxonomy): Eukaryota > Metazoa > Chordata > Mammalia > Carnivora > Phocidae > Neomonachus > Neomonachus schauinslandi. Next base: position 81,166,001 of record NC_058413.1, on the reverse strand, counting down.
TTTTGTAATATAGATTTATAACCATTTGTAGCCTTTAAACAGGAAAATGAGGGTCATTGCTGACAAATCTCCCTCTTCTCCTGGTAACTTTGGACACTACATGCAAGGGCAATAATGCACTGACCCGTGGTAAAATATATCCCAGTGGGTGGGGTCTAATAAATTGTACATTAAATGGGTCTGTATAGTAGACAGAATTTATCTTACTCAGGAGGTTGGGCAACCAAAATCTGTTGTCCACGCTAACATTTTTTCTCTTAGAGTATCTTGACTCCTCTTTTCATTCAGCCTGCTTCGCCAAATAAGAAATATTTAACTAGATGGCTAATTCTGAAATTAAAAATAAAACTCTGAAAGAGCTTCCTAAAATGTAAATATCCTTAGTAATTGTCTTGGGATTATGCCTTACTTTTAGCTAACACACTAACCATTGCTCTGCTGTCACTTAACACTTTGGATTAGAGGGAATAGGAACAAGGAATGGGAATAAGGATGGATTGAATGTGACCAAATGGGACTATCATATTGGAGGACTGGGCAAGAGGAAAAGAACTGTGGCAATTTCAGAGAAGATGCCCAGACACAGCTTGCTTCTTATCATTTATCCTTCTGCTTAGAGCCTGCCCTGGCCTACAAACATTTACCTAGGCTTTTCATTTGTGCCTTTCAACATTGTTGGGTTCAACTCCTATCCCTCCTATATCCTAGACAATCAATTTCTTATTCACTTTTAAAAATTTTCCTGGAAGAATTCAGATTCCCCAGGATATCCTGTTCTACAATTTAATAACCTTTCCTCTATGAAAGCTTGTATTTATTTATCTGTTTGTTTGTTTAATAATATCTAAATCCCCCTAAAGCTAACTTTATTCATTTCTTCTGCAAATGGCTATTGGCACAGCTCTGGGAATATGTTTAACCTCTCTGTGCTCACAATGGGTTTTAAAGTCAACATGCCATTGTTTGTATTCCTTTTTTCTCTTTGTTTACCACATCTATCTGTTAGCTGTACTTCAACCAGCAGGGTACAATAAAATATGGAGTTGATATACTACACTTAATAGCAAGCAATGATAGAGGAGACACAGGGCAGTAGAGTGCCATTGTACAATCTAACACAATATAATTGCTGTTTTCCTCATCTGAGGGTGGGCAGGTGGGCTGCACAGGGTTCCCAGCAGCAGGGCTGTGGTTTGCCTGTCAAATGTCTGGACACTCCATACTTATTCTCCAGTAGTCAGTCCATTGTCCTGTGTGCTAGCGCTTGCCTGAATGTGCTGGCTGGGTCCATCTGCCCTCCAGATCCAGTCTTGGGAAATTCTGTGTGCCCTGTTCTGGTTGTGCTCTAGGCTCCACCAATAGAGAATGGAAACAAAGGAGAGGGGAAGAGGAGAGTGAAGCAAGGATATAAAGTCCTTCTCTCCCTTCCTGTAGTGTCACCATGGGCTGCTGGCTACTTGCTTTCCTCGATGAAGGCATAGCTCTTGTTAGGTGGTTCTTTTCACATAGCTTCTCTCTCTAGGTTCCAGTCCTGCTTCATCTTCTTCCTCCTCAGGTGTGGGGCAGGCAAGGTGGGGGTAGGGAGCCCTACTGTGGTCTAGTCTTGGGAAACTTGATTTATTTCAGTGTTTTCTCTATACTCTGTCCTCTCCAGTATAAATAGTCCTCAAATGACCACTTTGAATGTGCCTGAATCTATTTTCTGTCTGAAGCAATTGGTGTCTTACAAAAGTTTGACCTTTGTTAGTGAATAACTAACTTAGCAGAAGACCACCGTGACTCTGGACATTCTGGGGGTATTGCTGGGATAGAGAAAAGAGGGAGTTTGTAGTACAAGTCCCAAAACAGCGAAACACTCTCTATGGTTCCCTTTCTTTTCCCTTCTTCCAACCATCCTAAGTGAAATTTGGAGAAATCATCATTAGGGGCTGTTCCTCCAAGGTCTGCCTGAAAATACAGGGAATGGGAGAGAGGGACACTCTCCTTTGCTTGGTGCAGGTGGAGGTTTTGTGGGACATGATGAAATTTATTACTTCTTGAGGCTCCAAATAAAGAAATTGTGGCAGTGAAGAAGAGCACGGCTCTACAGTCAGACCCCCTGCTCCAATTCCAGCTCCTCTATTTATGCTCCAAGTCCTTGGAACAAGTTATTTAACTCCTCTGTGTCTCAGTTTCATCCTCTATAAAATAGGCATAATTCTATTATCTACCTCACAAGATTGAGGATTAAATGAAGTAATAATGTAAGGTGTTTAGAACAATCTTAGCATACAGTCAGTGCTCAATAAATGCTAGTGACTCTCCCTTCTCTTCCAACTCCTCTTCCTTTACTTCCTCCTCCTCCTCCTTTTACCCAATTAACTGTCTCCAGGAGACATTGGCCTATCTAGGACCCTGGGGTTTGGTAAGGACTCTACATTGGATGGGTGTGGTTTCTAAGGTTACAAGTTCCAGTTCTGAAATTTTCTCCATCTTTTCTGTCACTCCTGAGAGAGGAGTTTTATCTTTCCCAGGCTCCATTTTACTGAAAGCTCCCTCCTCAAAAGGGCAAAACTGGATGCAATGGTGGAAAGGAGATGCAAGTTCTCCACATACTTTAGACATAGAAGAAACTATCTCAATGTTTAAGAACACTTTTGTTTTTGTAATGTGCCACCTGCTTTCTTTATAGGTTTACAGGAAACCTTGCTTAGAGGTAGTAATATTTACTGGAAAGTCCTTGTACTTCATTCAGCAGGCAAACAGGGAAAATAAAACAAAACATCTTTTGATCCTAATGTGCCTTGAGCTTCCAAAGCATGTTCCATCCACTCTGCACTTGTTTTCTCTGCCCAAGAATTCATATGTCATTCAGGTCCCTGCTTGCAGGGCACTTTCCCAAGGAGTCTGTACTCAGGTGCCTTTCCAAGGGCTTCAGCACTGGCCTACTTGCCACTCTTTCTGCTCACCTCACCTGGCTCTTCTTCCTACTGAATTTTAAATTGTGTTTGTTTATTGTTTTCCTTCTCCACTAGAATCTAAGCTCCTTGGGAACAGAGGAAGCTTTCCTGCTTGTTCACTGTGTATCTGGAGGTGTTAGAGAATGTCCATTGCCTCTCTGCATTGCCTCTGCTCTGTGTTGTGGGAAGTGGAACCATTCAAAGACAACCATGGAGACTCCAAACCTCAGGCCTCAGTCAGCTCCAAGGAGGCCTCTGGAAGACTGGAGGGTCTTGGTTATCCTGGGTCCTGGCAGTGCTCCTTTGGGCATACTGGTCTTCTATTTTTTCCCCAACCAACACTGCTAGCCCATAGAGATTGCACTATCCCTTGTTGATTTTCATAACCGTGCCTACACATATCTCTTTTATTTAAACTCCTCATATTACTCCTCAAACTGCCCATCTGTTTTATGTCTGAAACTGACTGATCTTGACAACTGTTCTTGACATATATCAAGGGCTCAAAAACACTGATTGAATGCTTCCAAATGATTGGAAGCTAGGGAAAGCATATATACTTGTTCCATAATTCCAGTAGGAATACTTTCTTAAATGGAGAGAGATTACCATAGTGTCTACTAACATATAGATAGGAAATGTATCTCCAAAATATTTCAGAATTTAGAAAAAAGTGGTTTCAAACTAATTATGTTTCTTGTATTTCTAATCAACCAGAACAGAGAATATATTTATAGATGAGGCTTTTCAAATCTCTGAACTAGCCCCTTTTTAGTGCTTTTACTGCTACTTGTACATTTTTTCTCATTCTTATTCTATCTTCTCTAATATCTAAAAGCTCCAACTCAGATATTTTCATCCAAGTCCTCAAGGAGTTGAATTAATATCTGTTTTTTACCATTAACTTAACCTTTATGTTATCTGGGAGGCCACAGAATGAAGCATCCTTCCACATCCCAAGTTTCTCTGATGTTGCCTTGTTCTTGATTGACAGCTAACCAAGTTGTGCCAGAAAATAAGCTAGTTCCTACCCTGGAATGAGTTTTGGATTTACAAAGCATAGTCCCAGAATCTCTAATAAGAAACTTTCCAAGTTAGCTTCCCTGGCCCTGTGGAGGTGAGGTAGGCTGGAAATTTTAATGGGGAAGGGCCCACAGCAGACAGAAAGCATCTTCCTTTGCATCTCACTTGGGATGTGCCAAATTCAGAACTTTGAGGAAATTAAAATAGATCCTCCTGAAAGAATTCTGTGAAAATGTGACAGTAGCTCTAGCTTAGGTTTTGAATCTCCCTGAAGCCATTCATAAAAACATACAGGACAGGAAAACCAGAAATGTAAGACAATATATGCAACAAAACTGACAAGTCATCCCTTAGACCCACAAAATGTGTTCAGGTACAGAAAGACTCAACTGTTCCAAGTCCTCTGTGGTGTCAGTATTGTTTGGGATGAAACAGGAAAGTAAGAGGGTATCTGATGGACCTAATAGCAGAACCCATAGCAGCCGATAGGTGAAGACTGGTAAACACAATGGGGCAATTTGAGAATAGCAGCTGGACCTGGGATGGCTTTGGCCTGCTTTAATTCACAAGAGAATGCAGGGGGTGTTCTGTAATGTTTTAAGGGCTTGAGCAATCTGGGCCTCACCAACTATGAAACTAACCAGATAAAGATACCTTCTGAGATAGAGCTCCATACTGAGGATATAACCAACTGGGAAGAGAAGCTAGACCAAGCAGGACAGGGACAATGGGGCAAAGAAATGGGAGGTTCGGATAAAAGTGGGTGAGGAGAGAGGGCTTGGTGACTGCGGAAAGTACTAAGCCAATATTTTTGCCCATTTTACTAAAGCAGCAGAAGAAAAAAAACTGTAAATGTGAAGCTAAAAATGTTCTCCTGATCTCCCTTCTACAAGTCTATAAAAACCAGTTTCATATAAAAATGAACAAGAGAAAAAGATGATAGTTGAATCCCATATAATGTTTTTATGAGACAAATGTAAGGGACGGGATAACATCATTATAGTCAAAGAAAGAATATCAGAAAGAAAGTCTCATAAAATAGAAGAAAACTATAACCTCATATTTCAAAACAAGTTCCAAATACTTAAGGAAATAATGTAAGATATGAATAATTGGTATAAAAAAAAATTAGAAAATCTCAGAAAGGAGGCAATGTAACTGAAGAGAGAAGTAGGTAAATTTAAAAATGAAGAATGAACTAGAAGAAATGGAGAGGCTGAAAAGAAGGAGAAATTAATCTTAACCTTAAATTTACTCAACAAGCAGAGATAATTTCCAAGATTGTAGATCAAAGTGTGAAAAGTAAAATAATAAATATTCTAGCACGTAACATAGAATGTCTTTATGAACACAGATGGGGAGGCATGAAACATAGAGCAAAAGCCTAATAAATTGGGCCACATTAAAATGTTTGTTCAGAGAGACCATTATGAGAGTGAAAAGACAGGCCAGGCTATAGGAGAAGATACTTATATTACTTATATTTTACAAAGGGCTTTTATCCAGAATATGTAGAGAATTTTTCAAATATGTAGAATAGGAAAAAAGTGAAGAGTACTTTGAATAGGTATCTCATAAAACAAATATCCAAATGGATAATAAATATATAAAAAAGGCACTCAAACTAGTTGATCATCAGGGAAATGCAAATTGAAGTAACAATCATATAACACTGCATACCCACCAAAATTGTTGAAACAGAACACGTTTCTGTTTATTCCAGGAACAACTGGAATCTTCATTCCTGAGGGATATGGAATATGGATTGGTAAAGCCAGTTGGAACACTGGCTGTTAACATCTGCTGAAGTGTAATGTATATATATATATATATATAATGGTGATCCAGAAATTGCCCATCAGAAACACACAATGCATCAAAACTCAACCATATACAAGACTGAATGTGGCAGCATTATCATTAATAGTGTCAAATATTACAACCTAAAAAGAGAAATTGCCCAAATATCCATGAATAGTAGAAAAAAATTATAGTGTATTCATATGATGGAATAGTATAAGAACAAGTATACACGAGACTGCTGCTACACCCACCAATAGGGAAGAATATTACAAACAAAATGCTGAGAAAAAAAAAAAGCCAGACACAGAGGTGTATATACAGCTCTTCTTCAAGATCTAAATCAGCCAAAATGAATTTATATTATAAGTCAGGACAGTGTTACCTATGGAGATGTTGTGAGTAATCACTGGAACAGGATGGGGGATTCTATTGTTCTTGGAAGTGGTTGTTTACATGGGTGTGTTCTCTCTATGAAACTCATCTGAGTATACATACATTGGTATACTTTTATGTAGGTATGTTACTTACCAATTTAAAAGTTTATGAAAAAATCATGAATATTGAAATATATCTTGGTAGCTTTGTAAAACTTATATAAACAAAACAAAACAAAATAAGTCTTCTAGAAGAGATTCATGAAAAGTGTTTCTACTGCTGACTTTTTTTTTGTTTTGTTTTGTTTTTACATGCACAATTGCCCTTATGTATTTAAAGTTAGATTCTTACTCATACTTTGATTAGTTTTTACATGAACAATTGCCCTTATGTATTTAAAGTTAGATTCTTATTCATACTTTGATTATCTACTGCTCAGTGTAGACTAACAAATGGGTACTGCCATTAAAAAAAAACAAAAAACAAAACAACCCGAACAACTCTATTAGGATTCTATTATCAGTCCTCATTAGAATTTAAGCATATATTAGTCAGGTATCCATTAAGAAAGGATTTTAGATGAAAATTTCAAGGTGTTAATTGATCCCTCAGGGGCAATTGAAGTTTCTTTCCTTTTGTAATTTCTTTGAAGCTTTGATTAGCTTCAACAAAGAGGCAACCATTGATGTATGTTGAGTCCCTGATCTAATTGTTTGAATGCATAAAAGATCTTAGTGAATATGCTCAAAATGAGATTGACCTGTATTTCATGGACTTTATATATTTTCTTTCTTTCTGAGATTTATAAATTTCCTTTACTCTGTGGAATATTTTCTTAAGACTGTGGGGGTATATTCTAATTTAGAGATGACCACCAGATCATACAGTATTAGAAGCTTTAAGTGACCTTGCAAGCTGACACTCCACCACAGACTGATATAATGGAATAGTATACATCCTTAGGTTGGAGATGTCAGCTCAGTGTGGACACCATATTTAGGTAGTATCCCAAGTGATGTGGTCTCCAGAACTAGGTAAGTGTCACAGTTAATTTCCCAAGGCCCTGTGGATATAATGCCTAAAAGGGAGTTAATTTTATATTTCCATTTCAGAAATAAGATAAATAAACTACAAATATTCAATAATCATAAACACTTGCAATTCCCTTTTTTAAAGCCAAGTCTTCGCCAGGTGCTGGGGATGACACCAAAATGAACAGATATTGTCCTCAAAATGAATTCATAATTCTGCAGGCAAGACATACAAGCAAACTTGCAAGTGGAGTTTCACAGAGTGAAGGCTACCACCGTGCTCATGTACCCTTTAGTCTTGACTGTTTGACATCTCTCATCATATCAGCCACACAAAATTCTCCACCTTTTTTTAAGGTGGGGATGGAGGAATGGCAGCCTGAATTTGATACATCCCTGGCAACTTGGACATTGGCCAGCCTGAATCACAGACCATATGCTGCCCTCTCAGAGATGACATAGGTGGGCACTCTACAAAAACAACCCAACAAACTCATATCGAGTGTCTATTATGCAGGATCTATATTAGATAAGGGAATGTGTGTGTGTGTTGTGTGTATGTGTGTGTGTTTACAACAAAACTGTGTATAATTTTAAAACTTTCTACATGAATTATGGTCCTATTTTCATAATCTTGTTTCTTATAGGTCCAGTTTATTTCCCTCTTTCCAGTATTCATGTATCTTATTTCTTTTTCTTGTCTAAGACACTGGTACAATATTGAGTAGCAGCAATCAAAGTAGGCATCTTTTTCTTGTTCTTTTAATAATTCACTGTAAATATATTTGTTTGGGGGGTGAGATCTACAAAAATGGCAATTTCATATGATTCAACATTATAGATACAATTTGATTAATAATGTTTCTTTCTATTCCTAATTTGTTAAGATATTTTCCATCATGGATAAAACTCATCAAATGCTTGTTAAAAATTTTATTAAGAAATCATGTAAATTTTTTTGGTGTTAAGTTCTTTATATATTTTGGATATTAACCCCTTATCAGATATGTCATTTTTCCTATTCTTTGTTTTTTTAAATTTTATTTAAGATAAATACATGTTATTTCAGTGAACATATAACTTAAATACATTTTCTTTCTTTTTTTTAGATTTTTTTTATTACGTTATGTTAGTCACCATACAGTACATCATTAGTTTTTGAGGTGGTGTTCCATTATTCATTGTTTGCATATAACACCCAGGGTTCCATGCAGTACGTGCCCTCATTAATACACATCACGAGGCTACCCATCCCCCTGCTCCCTTTCCCTCTAAAACCCTCAGTTTGTTTCTCAGAGTCCATAGTTTCTCATGGTTCGTCTCTCCCTCTGATTTCGCCCCCTTCATTTTTCCCTTCCTTCTCCTAATGTCCTCCATGCTATTCTTTATGTTCCTATTCTTTGGGTTGCTTTTTTGTTTTATTGATGTTTTCCTTTGCTGTGCAAAACTTTTTTATTTTGGTGTAGTCCCGGTAGTTTAATTTTGCTTTTGTTTCTCTTGCCTCAGGAGACATATCTAGAAAAATGTTTCCATGTCCAGTGTCAAAGAAATTTCTATCTATATTTTCTTCTAGGAATTTTATAGTTTCAGATCTCACATTTACATCTTTAATCCATTTTGAGGGTTTTGTGTGTGTGTGTGTGTGTGTATGGTGTAAGAAAGTAGTCCACTTTCATTCTTTTGCATGTATTTATCCAGTTTTCTCAACGTAATTTTTTTTTAAAGATTTTATTTATTTATTTGACAGAGAGACACAGTGAGAGAGGGAACACAAGCAGGGGGAGTGGGAGAGGGAGAAGCAGGCTTCCCGCGGAGCAGGGAGCCTGATGCAGGGCTTGATCCCAAGACGCTGGGATCATGACCTGAGCCGAAGGCAGACGCTTAACGACTGAGCCACCCAGGAGCCCCTCAATGTAATTTGTTGAAGAAAATGGCTTTCCCCATTGTATATTCTTGCCTCCTTTGTCATAGATTAATTGATCATAAAAGTGTGGGTTTATTTCTGGACTCTCCATTCTATTCTATCAATCCGTGGGTCTATTTTTGTGCTGGTCCCATATTGTTTTGATTACTAGCTTTGGAATATATCTTGAAATCTGGGATTGTGATACCTTGTTTTGTTCTTCTTTTTCAAGATTTTACTCAGCCATAAAAAAGAATGAAATCTTGGGGCGCCTGGGTGGCTCAGTCAGTTAAGAATCTGCCTTCGGCTCAGGTCATGATCTTCAGGTCCTGGGATGGAGCCCCACGTTGGAGTCCCGGCTCAGCAGGGAGTCTGCTTCTCCCTCTCCCTCTGCCCTTCCCCCTGCTTGTGCTCTCTCTGTCTCTCTCCCTCTCAAATGAATAAATATAATCTTAAAAAAAAAAGAATGAAATCTTGCCATTTGCAACAACATGGATAGACCTAGAGGTTATAATGCTAAGTGAAATATGTCAACAAGAGAAAGACAAATACCATATGATTTCACTCATATGTGGAATTTAAGAAACAAAATAAAGAAAAAATAAGAGCCAAAAAGACCCCAAACTCAAATATGGAGAAGAAACTGGTGGTTTCCAGAGAAGGTTGGTGGAGAAAGGGGTGAATATAGATAAAGGTGATTCAGAATTCACTTACTGAATCATTCCTGAAACTAATGTAACATTGTATGTTAATTATACTTGAATTAAAAAATTAAAAAATATATATAGAAAAATTTTTTTTTTAGCAAATGTTTTGAATTACACTGACACTATCCTATCTGGAAGTTTGACTACAGAGATTTTAAAATTTTTGTTTCCTTTTGATCTTCATGAATAGACTTAATTTTTAGAGCAGGTTTATGTTTACAGAAAAATTGAGCAGAAAGTATAGAGAGTTCCCATGTATATCCACACCATCCCTCCCACAGTATCCTCCATTTTTAACATCTCTCATCAGGGTGGTACATTTGTTATATTGATATATCAATATTGATACATTATTATTAACTTAAGTTCATAATTGATATTAGAATTTACTCTTTTGGTGTACAGTTCTATTTGTTCTGACAAATATAATATCATGTATCCATAATTTTAGTATTGAACAGAATAGTTTCACTGCCTTAAAATCCCCTGTGTTCTGCCTCCTTCTCTCACCCTGAGCCCTTGGCAACCACTGATTTTTTTACTGTCCTTATAGTTTTTTTTTTTTCCAGAATGTCATATAATTGGGATCATACAATATGTAACATCTACAAGTTGGCATCTTTTACTTAGCAATATGGATTTAAATTTCTTACATTTTTTTCATGGCTTGATGGGTGATTTCATTTTATTGCTGAATAATATTCTCTTGCATTGATGTGCAACACTTTGTTTATCCATTCACCTACTGAGTGACATGGTGGTTGATTCCAAGTTTTGGCAATTATGAATAAAACTGTTATACACTTCCATGTGCAGGTTTTTGTGTAGACATAAGTTTTCAACTCATTTGAATAAATAAAAAGGAGCACTATTGCTGGATCATATGATAAGAGTATATTTAGTTTTATAATAAACTGCCTATTCCAAAGTGGCTGTACCATTTTTTATTTCTTCAAAAATATCTATTTATTTATTTGGGAGAGAGAGAACAAGGGGAGGGGCAGAGGGAGAGGGAGAGAGAATCTCAAGCAGACTCCCCGCAGAGCACAGAGCCTGATGTGGGGCTCGATTCCAAGGCCCTGAGATCATGACCTGAGCTGAAACCGAGTTGGCCACCCAACTGACTGAGATATTCAGGCACCCATGTACCATTTTTTATCCTCACCAGCAATGTATGAAAGTTTCTATTGCTCCACATCCTCTCCAGAATTTAGTATTGTCAGTGTTTTGGATTTTGGCCATTCTAATAGGCATGTTATCTATCTTATTGTTGTTTCAATTTACAATTCCCTAGTGACATATGATGTTTAGCATCTTTTCATATTTTCATTTGCCATCTGTATATCTGCTTTTTTTAAAAAAGATTTTTATTTATTTATTTGAGAAAGAGAGAGAGAGAGAGAGAGAGAGAGAGAGAGAAAGAACATGAGTGAGGTGAGGGGCAGAGGGAGAAGCAGGCTCTCTGCTGAGCAAGGAGCCCGATGTGAGGCTCGATCTTGGGATCATGACCTGAGCTGAAGGCAGACACTTAACCAACTGAGCCACCCAGGCGCCCCCATCTGTATACCTTCTTTAGTGAGATTTAGTGAGATCTTTTGCTCATTTTTTAAAATTGGAATGTTTGTTATTTCATTGTTCAATTTTAGGAGTTCCTTGCATATTGTGGACACCAGTACTTTATCCAGATATGTGTTTTTCAAATACAGTCTCCTAGTCTGTAGCTTGTCTTCTCACTTTCTTAGCAGTGTCTCTCGCAGAGAAGAGTTTTTAGTTTTAATGGTATCTCAACTTATTAACTTTTCCTTTCATGGATTTTGGTTTTGGTATTGTACGTAATAAGTCACCACCAAAACCAAAGTGAACTAGATTTTCTCCTATGTTATCTTCTAGAAGTTTTATAGTTCTGCATCTTACATTAAGTCTTTGATCCATTTGAGTTAATTTTTTATGTTCTGTGTCTAGATTCCTTGCTGTATATGTGGACATCCAATTGTTCTATCACCATTTGCTGAAATGACTATCCTGACTTCATCAAATCACTTTTGCTGTTGTGTTAAAGATTAGTTGGGTGTATTTTAACTCTCAAGCTAGTCCACACTGAGCCTCTGGCAATTCATCAATTACAGTTAAATGTTCCTACCAAGGCTGGCTACAGTGCGGGTTTCTGCTCCTGGGCTTCCGCTCCTGGTAAGCTGTGATTCTCTGCATCTGCTTCTCTCTCCAGTTATTAGGTCAGCTTCTTGCCTGAGACCTCAGTTCTCTGATACATCTAAGAAGAGGTGTTTTGTGTTTGTTTGGCTTTTTTTCTTGTTGTGAGGACAGGAACATGGCTTCTAAACTCTTCACATTTTGTGCTGGCAATGGAATTTTGAATCTGCCTCTTTTCTCAAATCCATTCCTGTTCCAAATTTCCCCTAGCCTAGAAAAAGTGATGATTTTTTTCACTTTCAGGAGAAAAAAAAACTTTCATAAAGTGGGGGCACAATCATATTTCAACTCATCTTTTATTGTTTGGCAAATGTCTTTGGCACTTTGAAAGCCCAGGTGGCTCTGTGGGGGGAGGGTGTGGAAGGCTGCCAGCAGGTTTTGCTCTTCTTCTCTGAGATGTTTCTCATATTTGTGTACAACTTTTATAACTTATTAAGCAAATTTACCTTGTTGTCTTCATCTGCAAGAACACAACACTGAATCTTTTCTTGTTTTTGACTTCTACCTGCATACACACTCAATCCTTCCATTTAGGGAAGTTTCAAGAACCTGTCTCTCATCCCTCATCTGCCCTGGCATAGTGCTAAGTTCAGATGATCTCAATAAATCCTTGATTAGGTGATAAATGGATAAATGCTCATAGTTCCTCCCTTTAGAGTAACAAAAACAACCTTCCACACTATAGGCTTCTGATCAGGATGGGCAGGCTATAAGATTTTCAGGGCCCAGTTCAAAATGAAAACGGGGGACCGTGTTCACACATGATTAAGAATTTCAAGCTAGTGACAACAGAGCATTAAAGCAAGCACAGGGTCCTATGTGACTATATGGGATGCATACTCACACAGCTGGACTGCCTCTGAGTCATGTCTTCCTCAGGCTAATCTCCTGGTCTCCTCCACTTATGACACAGTCCCTCATGTTACATGGTCTTCATCCATAGCTCCTCAAGTTTGTGTTATCCTGCATAATGCTCATGCAAGCAAACCATTTGTTAACTCCTCCTTGCTGTGTGGTGCTCTGAGCAATGGGCCCCAATCCTGGATGTTTGCCCTGGAATTGGGTAGATGGTTGCCCTGCCCACCTGCCCTTAGATGTAACATCTGAACTTTCTATCAACACAGACTTAGGCTCATTTCTGGAAACTACATCATAGTGTTAACCATTGTCAGCCTACTCTCAAGTACAACCCCTGCATTCATACTTTACATTGAGGTAACCAGATTATGCTTCTATAGTTGTTGAGGTCTTGGAGCTAAGTGCAGAACATTGCCACAAGTAAAATTATTTTTGTTAATTTTTATGCATCCATGACCTGAATTCTGTGGCTTCCATTGGCATGCCAGCTTGATGACTCCACTAACTTAGTTAAAATTCACTTCATTTAGATCACTAATAAAAACATTAACTATCAAGAAATAGATTCCTTTTGTAACTGAACCCAAGTCTGTCTGCCCAATGTGCAGCAAAGTCAATTATGGAGACATCAGGTATGCAGCAAAGAAAGGGTTTATTTGAGAGGCAACCAAACAAGGAGACAGCAGAGCAAGTTTCCCCTCTTCTGCCTCCCTGAAATGGGAGAGAACACGTTTTTTATAATCAGGAAAAGGAGCTATGGGCATGCTCTGAGAGCTGTATAAATCAGATGGGTTCTTGGGCTATATAACAATACTTTGCATAAGGAATTCAGGACCTTGCTTGTTCACAGGCTGGGACCATATCATTGACCTTCAGTCCTGGTTTCTGTGGAGACAGCTAGTGTATTTGTTAGTGGGATCTGAAAAGACATGATAGGTGACTAGGGAGAAACAGTTCTCTGAAAAACAAGCTTTAAATTTTCTGCTAGTTTCAACCTTCACTTCGGGTATAATTTTTTTTTTCCTTTTTAATCTTTAAGAGATCTTTGGGAAGCAGAAGCCAATGCCCATCCTTTTTCCAAACACCTACTAAGGTTCAGGTAGCCAGAACAGACATGTAGGTGAGGCTCCTGCTATCAAAGGACCTGTGAATTAGCCAGAGTTACAGTACATATAAACACCACCATCCTGGGCCTTGGCCAGGATATGATGAGTGGGTGTTATAATTATTGCACACTGGATTGTCAAAGGAGGGAAGATAGTTTGTTTTTTTATCTGCTGATTGGGAAACCTGACCAGAGCATATGGGTGATGAGGTGAACTTTGAAGAACTGGCCACACTTGAAGACACAAAGGAGAGGGGATTTCTAGCCCAAGAGATGAGTGAGGGCACAGAAGGCGCAGGGTATGTGTAGGAGAGAGTGAGGGCCAATGTGACAGAGACAGACATTATGTGAGAAGGTTGCTGAATTTAATATTGGGCAGTATTTGGCACACAAGGACTGAGATATCTGCAGGGCAACTTCTGTAACAGTCTTTACCTGGCAAGCCTGGGGCCTGTATGTCCTGTAGGAACTCAGGGCAGCCTAGGGGGAGCTGGGAGGGGTAAGAGGGCAGCCTGAGGGGCCAGAGGGACCCACACAAGTGTCAAGGACAAACATTCCCATTTTACCATGCTGCCAAGGGCCCTCTAGGGACAAGGTATTTGCCTCTTGGGCTAACTGGTTTGTACTTCCTGCCCCTCTCTCTAGGTGCTTCTATGCCTTCTCCAAATTCAGCAGCTGAGTGAGTGGCTCTCTAAGACCCAAGTAGAATAAGTGTGTGCTGGAGATAGGTGGTAGCCCTGGGAAGGAACATCAGACTTGCTCCTTGGGACTGCATCTGCAAGGTTACACAGCTCCTTCTGGGTGCACCTTCTTCCCACCGGCTCTTCCACAGCTGCTTGCAGCAGGCTCCCGGCAGTCTGCTTGGGCCCCTCAGACATGTCCCTCAGTTCAGAGGAGCTCTGGGGTGGGCGCTCAACTCCTGAGGGGTTTCTGGCTTCCCTGATGTCTGGAAGGGCTGAATGTCTCTCTTTTCATAACACTTTGCTGTCAAAAACACTTTGCAGACACATTATTAGCCTACCTATGCCAACAGAGGTTTAGCTCCAGTCATCTCTCCCTTCTGGTAGTGAGGCCTCCCTCAGGGCTGCTGTGACTCCCTCCCCACAGCCACGCTCACTCCTTCTGTCCCTGGCAGCTGTGGCAGAAAAGGAGGGGGCTCAGACCCAGATCCTGGAGGCATGGAGCTGCAACACTGACATGCTTCCGGCAAACGTGCCTCCGTGAGCTGTCTACAGAGCCCCCGAGTGCCATCTGTTTCAGACTCTGTCTCTAGGCAGATACCATATTTGAGAAAGCAAGACCAGTCACCCATGGTGTGTTTCACTTGCTGCCTGGAGGCCTGCTGCACAAGGAGCCACGTTTAACACCCCAGGAGACAGGCAAACCTACAGGAACAGCAGCACAGGTTTCATTTATTGAGAATCTAATGAGTCCAGACGCTCTGCAGACATTTTTCCAGCGTTCCTTTGGGAAAACTTCCATAGGCCCTCAGGTCTGGCTCAGGGTCCCTTCTCTGTGTTTTTCTATCACCACAGTATATGAGAATTTCCTATCCTTTCACTGTGCTCAAATCTCCATGAAAGAAAGAAGTGGATCTGTGCCTTTCTTAGAACAGGTTATTAATAAATTTTGTATATATTGAATCTTTTCAACAACTCTGAGTCATGGATGTGATTAGCCCTATTTGAGATTTTTGTTGTTGTTGAATATCCTGGGAAGGGACTCATACGTGTCTGACTCAAAAGCTCAGGCATTTTCATTTGCCTGTGGTACCCTGTCATGAGAGGAGGGCACAAAGCATTCTGGTCATTGTACTTCCAGGAGGGGATGTTGTGTTGAACTGCCGGGCTGCCTTTAAGACTGACTCCACCTGCAGAAATGTTGGTTGACATTTCATTGACCCTCTCCAGTAATGACCCTCTCTTGAAGGAAGGTGGCCCAGCCAAGATTATCCCCTTCTCTGGGGATAGCTGTATTCAGAGATTTGTGAATTCAGCATTACAAAAACCATAGAGACTCCTTTTTAAAAAAGATTTTATTTATTTATTTGACAGAGAGAGACACAGCGAGAGAGGGAACACAAGCAGGGGGAGTGGGAGAGGGAGAAGCAGGCTTCCCGCGGAGCAGGGAGCCCGATGCGGGGCTCGATCCCAGGATCCTGGGATCATGACCTGAGCCAAAGGCAGATGCTTAATGACTGAGCCTCCCAGGGGCCCCCCATAAGAGACTCTTAATCATAGGAAACAAACTGAGGGTTGCTGGAGGGGAGTGGGGTGGAGGGATGGGGTAACTGGATGATGGACATTAAGGAGGGCATGTGATATAATGAGCACTGACTATTATATAAGACTGATGAATCACAGACCTGTATCTCTGAAACCAATAATACATTATATGTTAATAAATTAAATAAAACATAAAACAAAACCAAAAAAACCAACCCCTCCCCCCCCGCAAAAAAACCCCACAAAGACCTTTCTGGCTTCTGTGAGAACAGCTCCAAAGGGCATCTCAGCTCCAGAACTCCTGGGAGGAGAGGCTGCTAAACTCTCTTTTGCAGTTGCATCACTGTTTGACTGCTTGTGCCCCAAACAATTTCTCTTATCTCTTATGGGTGTTGTTCAAGAGCACCTTTCAATAAACTTTCTGTATGCAAATCTCAGAATCTTGGAGTCTGTTTCCCTGGGAACTCAACCCACATCAGTTGGTACAGGATGTGATCTTAGGATGCAGACTCTAAAATGGGATTTTGGAGATGCATCATCCACTGGGGGCTGGCAGCGAGGTCCCATTTTATAGTGAAATGTTAAAACTCTCACTGATGATGATCTGGACTGGGATATTGGTGGAAGAAAATACATTTGTGAGGGCATTTGTACACACTAGAAATAGCAGTATCAGGTAATATAGACATTTGGGGGAAATACTAATGATTATGGACTATGGAATTTGATGGCCTTTGTTGGATCATTCAGGGCATTGGAGGAAGACAATAAAAGGCAGGTGGTAATTAATCACCATAGAAGGACACATGTGAAAGCCAGAGCGCCTCCTTGGCACCATATACAGACACTCTTTGCCTCTGTAGACAGAGGGCAGAAAAAGCTGAAAATCAGACCCAGACTTTTTATGAGGAACAGAGTTCCCCGAGAAGTTGGAATTCTCAACCCTGGAATTCTCAACTTCTTTGCCAAGTTCAGAATGTCTTGGCATGATAGGACTTCTCCCTGATTAGGAAGGCACAGGGCCCTGAAACTGGGAATAGGGATATTTAAGGCATGCTCTTGAAATATTGAATTTCAGGTTTCTTTGAGCCTTCTGGATCTGCAGAAGTCACCCAGTCCTCCTGGCAGAAGGCTAGCACTTGAAGACATTGTAAAGCCTGCTGCCTTGTAAGACAACAACTCTAACACAACCTCCTGATCATCATACCAATAATTAGGGTCCAGTCATGTTGTGGAAGTGTTGGGCCAGCTAAAGAAAGAAAAGGACTATATGCTGAAGTAGTTGTACCCAATGTGTATTGCAGGTTCTGGAAATCATGAGACTGAATCAGTGGATTGGATCAAGAGGGATTACAAACAAAGTTAGTAAGGAAGAACATATTGATATAGGAGTAAATTCCTCTGGTACAGAATTTCATATCAGGGCATGGGCACCATCATGCTCTTATGCTGATAAATAGGCTAGAAGTTTGGGAAGAGTGAGGGTCCACATTAAGAGAAGTAGAAGTGCCAGAACTTCTAAGCATGTGGCAGAAAAAGGGAAGACTCAGAGAAGTGGGAATAAAAGTGGATAAAACAAAGAGGTCAAAATCCCACCAGCTGACTATGTTTGAAGAACATTCTGAGGACATTTAATTTATTAAAATAATAAGAAATGCACTGGTGAGAAGGGGTACTGCATAACACTTAGGGTTGTTTAGAGATCTGGAGGTCTAGGTTGTGCCCAAGCATCATCTCCAAAATTAAGAACAACTTATTACAACAGTACTTCCCAGCACCAAGAAGAAACATAACAACCATAACACCTGTTAGGCTTCTTCAGGCTCTTCAGGCAGCAACTCCACACATGGAAATCCTGTTCCTACTCAATACTGAGTGTGGTCCGAAGAAAGGCTTTAGGTGGTTTATGGCAAGCCCCAATAGGAACATCATGAAGGAGACACCTAGGGCTTGGGATCAAGAGCATACCATCTGAAGCAAAGAATTATATGCACATTTGAAAAAGAGCTCTTATCTTGGCTTGCTACTGTACCCTGGTAGAGATGGGGTCTAAATGTGGGATAATGGTTGAGCATGTGGCCAGGACCACCCAACATGGATTGGATTTCATTAGATCTATCAAGTCATAAGGTGAGGCAGGACAAACAGCAATCCACTGTAATATGGATTATAATATGGTACAGTATGGTACATGATCAGGTGAGAGCAGGGATAGAGAGTAAAAGGGAGCTACATAAGCAGGTGAACCCCCATATCATCCTCTAATGTTGTATCTGTAGCTCACCTTCAGATCACACCTGTGGACAGTCTTGTATGACCAGCTGGTGGAGTCTGAAAAGGTCAAAATTGTTCACAGACGCTTGGGTAGTTGCAAGATTAAAAAAAGGACCATGGTACACTCTAAGACCACACCAGGGTGTCCTTAAAAACAGTGGTGATGGAAAAGCCTAACACTAGGAAAAGTTTTAAATGATGCACCTGGTCATCTACCTTGTGTGGGAAGGAGAGAACCCAGGGAATATATATAGTTTCATGGTCAGTGGTAAGTAGCTTGGCTGGTTGCTCAGGGCCCAGGAAGAGGAAATACTGTCTGGTCCCAGGAATTCAACTGGATAGGGATCAAACTATTCTGAACACCTACAAACTCAACAGGAGATGGAAGAAAAGAATAGCAACAACTCTCTGAACAGAAAAGCGACCACTTTCTGGAAGGTAGGACCTGCAGAGAAGTGAATCCAAGGTGATATTCAGGAGGATAGATGGCGGGGGAGGGGGCCTCCGACGGCCACTTCTGGCAAGTGATAGAGCCGTGGAGCACAAAATCAGAACTTTTAGAAGTCGGCTCCGCTGAGGGACGTCACTTCAGTGGCTAAGCGGGGGATGGAACCCTCGTGGGACAGTGTGGTCTCAGGACCCTTGGGGTTACAGAAAGACTGGGGGTGTCTGAGTGCAGCAGAGTTCCCAGGTATTGGAGTGGGGAAGCCGGCTGCAGAGACGGAGCCGAGGCGCGGGCTCTCAGCTCGGGGTTGCCATAAACCGTGATCCCCGGCACAGTCGGGCCACTCCTCCTCCAGCAGGGACCCAACAAGTGGCAGATGTGGGGAGACCCCCTTCCTCCCCTGGGAGGAGTGGTGCGGGACCACACCACAGGGATCTGCTGGGTTTGGAGACTCCACACGGGGTTGGCTGCCAGGGATAGAAATGCTCGGTCACAGGCTGGGTGAGCACGAAATGAGGCCGGAGACCAGGGAGACGGGAGTGACTGACTGCTTTTCTCTGGGGGCTCACTGAGGAGTGGGGCCCTGAGTTCTCGGCTTCTATGGGGTGGAGATTGGGGGGCCGCCATTTTCACTCTCGGCCTCCAAAGCTGTATGGAAAACTTGCAGGGAACAAAAGCTCCCGAGTGCAAACCCGAGCAGATTACTTAGCACGGACCCGGCAAGGGTGCGGCAATTCCACCTTGAGCAAAGACATTTGGGAACCACAGCAACAGACCCCTCCCCCAGAAGATCAGCAAGAATAGGCAGTCAAGACCAAGTTTACCATCAATGAGAATGGCAGAACTCCAGAGCTAGGGGAATACTGCACATAGAAACCATGGCTTTTTTACCATGATTCTTTAGTCTTTCAAAGTTACTTTTTTTTAACTATCTTTTTTTTTTTAATTTTTCTTTTTCCCTTTTTCAACCAAAATCTTATCAATCCCTTTTTTAAAAAACATTTTTATTTTTCATTTTTAGAGTCAAATTCTATCCCTTAAGAGTAGTTACCCTTATTTTTGGCATATATATATAAGTTGTTCTCTCTTTAAAATTTGGATATACAGTTTCTTCTAACAGATCAAAATATACCCTAAATCTCTAGTGCATGGCTTTGTTCTGCCTGTTCACATTCTCTCCTTTTTTTAAAAAATCCTCTTCTTTCTTTTTTCAAACTTCTTATCTTATCGATTCCTTTATAAAATTTTTTATAATTTTCATCTTTACAGTCATATTCCATCCCTTCATCATATTAACCCTTATTTCTGTACATATATAAGATTTTGTTTCTTTAAAATTTTGGGAGACACTTTCTTCTAACAGACCAAAATACACCCAAAATCTAGTATGTGGAACTGATCTATGCACCAGCCTGATCATCTTTGATCATATTCTGTTTTTTTGTTTTGTTTTGTTTGTGTTTGTTTTTATCTTTTTCTTTTTCTTTTTTTTTTCTTTCTTCTTTCTTTCCCTTTCTTTTCCACGGTTTCAGATCTTTTCTGATTTGTTTAGAGTATATTTCCTGGGGATGTTGTTACCCTGTTAACATTTTGTCCTCTAATTCATCTATTCTCCTCTGGACAAAATGACAAGATGGAAAAAAATCACGTCAACAAAAAGAACAAGAGGCAGTACTAACTGCCAGGGACCTAATCAATACAGACATTAGTACGATGTCAGAACTAAAGTTCAGAATGATGACTTTAAAGATACTAGGTGGGCTTGAAAAAAGCATAGAAGTTATTAGAGAAATCCTTTCTGGAGAAATAAAAGAACTAAAATCTAACCAAGTCAAAATCAAAAAGGCTATTAATGAGGTGGAATCAAAAATGGGGGCTCTAACTGCTAGGATAAATGAGGAAGAAGAGAGAATCAGTGAATCAGTGATATAGAAGACCAAATGATAGAAAATAAAGAAGCTGAGGAAAAGAGAGATAAACAACTACTGGACCATGAGGGCAGAATTCGAGAGATAAATGATACCATAAGATGAAACAACATTAGAATAATTGGGATCCCAGAAGAAGAAGAAAGAGAGAGAGGGGCAGAAGGTATAATGGAGCAAATTATAGCAAAGAACTTCCCTAATTTGGGGAAGGAAAGAGGAATCAAAATCCAGGAGGCACAGAGAACCCCTCTCAAAAACAATAAAAATAGGTCAACACCCTGACATCTAACAGTAAAACTTAAAAGTCTCAGAGACAAAATCCTGAAACCAGCTTAGGAGAAGAGATCTGTAACCTACAATGGTGGAAATATTAGATTGGCAACAGACCTATCCAAAGAGACCTGGCAGGCCAGAAAGGACTGGCATGATATTTTCAGAGCACTAAATGAGAAAAATATGCAGCCAAGAATACTATATCCAGCTAGGCTGTCATTGAAAATAGAAAGAGAGATAAAAAACTTCCAGGACAAACAAAAATTAAAGGAATTTGCAAACACAAAACCAGCCCTACAAGAAATCTTGAAAGGGGTCCTCTAAGCAAAGAGAGACCATAAAAGCAACATAGACCAGAAAGGAACACAGACAATATACAGTAACAGTCACCTTACAGGTAATACAATGGCACTAAATTCCTATCATTCAATAGTTACCCTGAATGTAAATGGGCTGAATGCCCCAATCAAAAGACATAGGTTGTCAGATTGGATTAAAAAACAAGACCCATCTATAAGCTGTCTGCAAGAGACTCATTTTCGACCCAAAGACAGCCCCAGATTGAAAGTGAGGGGGTGGAAAACCATTTACCATGCTAATGGACACCAAAAGAAAGCTGGGGTGACAATCCTTATATCAGACAAATTAGATTTTAAACCGAAGACTGTAATAAGAGATGAGGAAGGACACTATATCCTACTTAAAGGGTCTATCCAACAAGAAGATCTAACAATGGTAAATATCTATGCCCCTAACATGGGAACAGCCAATTATATAAGCCAATTAATAACAAAAGCAAAGAAACACATCGACAATGATACAATAATAGTGGGGGACTTTAACACCCCCCTCACTGAAATGGACAGATCATCTAAGCAAAACATCAACAAGGAAATAAAGACTTTAAATGACACACTGGACCAAATGGACTTCACAGATCTATTCAGAACATTCCATCCAAAAGCAACAGAATACACATTCTTCTCTAGTGCCCATGGAACATTCTCCAGAATAGATCACATCCTCAGCAACAAATCAGGTCTCACTGGTACCAAAAGATTGGGATCATTCCCTGCATATTTTCAGACCACAATGCTTTGAAACTAGAACTCAATCACAAGAGGAAAGTCAGAATTAACTCATATACATGGAGGCTAAAGAGCATCCTACTAAAGAATGAATGGGTCAACCAGGAAATTAAAGAAGAATTAAAAAAATTCATGGGAACAAACGAAAATGAAAACACAACTGTTCAAAATCTTTGGGATGCAGCAAAGGTGGTCCTAAGAGGAAAGTATATAGTAATACAAGCCTTTCTCAAGAAACAAGAAAGGTCTCAAATATACAACCTAACCCCACATCTAAAGGAGCTGGAGAAAGAACAGCAAATAAAGCCTAAACCCAGCAGCAGAAGAGAAATAATAAAGATCAGAGCAGAAATCAATGAAATAGAAACCAAAAGAACAGTAGAACAGATCAACAAAACTAGGAAATGGTTCTTTGAAAGAATTAACAAGATTGATAAACCCCTGACCAGACTATCAAAAAGAAAAGAGAAATGACCAAATTAATAAAATCATGAATGAAAGAGGAGAAATCAGAACCATCACTGAAGAAATACAAACAATTATAAGAACGTATATGAGCAACTCTATGCCAGCAAATTAGATAACATGGAAGAAATGGATGCCTTCCTAGAGATGTATCAACTACCAAAACTGAACCAGGAAGAAATAGAAAACCTGAACAGACCTATAACCACTAAGGAAATTGAAGCAGTCATCAAAAATCTCCCAAAAAACAAAAGCCCGGGGCCAGATGGCTTCCCAGGGGAATTCTACCAAACATTTCAAGAATTAATACCTATTCTTCTGAAACCGTTCCAAAAAATTAGAAATGGAAGGAAAACTTCCAAACTCATTTTATGAGGCCACCATTACCTTGATCCCCAACCAGACAAAGGCCCCATCAAAAAGGAGAATTATAGACAATTATCCTTGATGAACATGGATGCAAAAATTCTCACCAAATACTAGCCAATAGGATCCAACAGCACATTAAAAGGAAATATGGAAAACCCAAAAGACTCCACCCTAAAACTGCTAGAAATCATACAGGAATTCAGTAAACTGGCAGGATATAAAATCAATGTACAGAAAGCCCAGTTAGTATTTTGGTGAGAATTTTTGCATCCGTGTTCATCAAGGATATTGGTCTGTAATTCTCCTTTTTGATGGGGTCTTTGTCTGGTTTTGGGATCAAGGTAATGGTGGCTAAGACTAAAGAATCATGGTAAAAAAGCCATGCATTCTATGTGTAGTATTCCCCTAGCGCTGGAGTTCTGCCGTTCTCATTGATTGGTAAACTTGGTCTTGGCTGGCTGTTCTTGCTGATCTTCTGGGGGAGGGGCCTGTTGCCGTGGTTTTCAAATGTCTTTGCCGGAGGCGGAATTGCCCCGCCCTTGCTGGGTCCGGGCTAAGTAATCTGCTCGGGTTTGCTCTTGGGAGCTTTTGTTCCCTGCAAGCTTTCCATACAGCTTTGGAGGCTGTGAGTGAAAATGGCAGCCTCCCAATCTCCACCCCGGAGGAGCTGAGAACTCGGGGCCCTGCTCCTCAGTGAGACCCCAGAGAAAAGCAGTCAGTCACTCCCATCTCCCCTGGTCTCCGGCCACACTCCATGCTCACCCAGCCTGTGACCGAGTATTTCTATCTCTGGCACCTGACTCGGTGTGGAGTCTCCAAACCCAGCAGATCCCTGCGGTGCGCTCCCATGCTGCTCCTCCCTGCAGAGGAAGGGGAGTCTCCCCGGATCTGCCACTTGTTGGGTCCCTGCTGGAGGAGCAGTGGCCCGACTGTGCCGTGGATCACAGTTTATGGCAACCCCGAGCTGAGAGCCCACTCCTCGGCTCCGTGTCTGCAGCTGGCTTCCCCACTCCAATACCTGGGAGCTCTGCTGCACTCAGGCACCCCCAGTCTTTCTGTAACCCCGAGGGTCCTGAGACCACACTGTCCCACGAGGGTTCCATCCCCCGCTTAGGCACCGGAGTGTCATCCCTCAGCGGAGCCGACTTCTAAAAGTTCCGATTTTGTGCTCCGCGGCTCTATCACTTGCCAGAAGCGGCCGACGGAGGCCCCTCCCCGGCCATCTAACCTCCCGAATATCGCCTCGGATTCACTTCTCCGCACGTCCTGCCTTCCAGAAAGTGGTCGCTTTTCTGTTCAGAGAGTTGTTGCTATTCTTTTCTTCGATCTCCTGTTGAGTTTGTAGGTGTTCAGAATAGTTTGATCCCTATCCAGCTGAATTCCTGAGACCAGACGAAATCTAGGTCTCCTACTCCTCCGCCATCTTGCTCCGCCCCCCAGATATGAGGAATTCTTTTTTTTTTTAAAGATTTTATTTTTTTATTTGACAGAGAGACAGTGAGAGAGAGAACACAAGCAGGAGGAGTGGGAGAGGGAGAAGCAGGCTTCCCGCGGAGCAGGGAGCCCGATGTGGGGCTCGATCCTAGGACCCTGGGATCATGACCTGAGCCAAAGGCAGACGCTTAATGACTGAGCCACCCAGGCACCCCTCTATGAGGAATTCTTAATCTCAGGAAACAAACTGAGGGTTGCTAGAGTGGTGGGGGGTGGGAGGGTTGGGGTAGCTGGGTGATAGACATTGGGGAGGGTATGTGTTATGGTGAGCGCTGTGAATTGTTGAAGACTGTTGAATCACAGATCTGTACCTCTGAAACAAATAATACATTATATGTTAAGAATAAAAAAAGAAGAAGATAGCAGGAGGGGAAGAATGAAGCGGGGGAAATCGGAGGGGGATACAAACCATGAGAGATTATGGACTCTGAAAAACAGACTGGGGGTTCTAGAGCGGAGGGGGGTGGGAGGATGCATTAGCCTGGTGATGGGTATTAAAGAGGGCACGTTCTGTGTGGAGCACTGGGTGTTATACACAAACAATGAATCCTGGAACACTACATCAGAAACTAATGATGTAATGTATGGTGATTAGCATAACAATAAAAAATTAAAAAAATAAAATGAAATAATAAAGAATCACATCTATATCCATTATGCAGATTCAGCTTTTAATATTTGTTTTTCCATTTGCTGCCTCACTAGGTATATACTTATTTTCTTTTTAACTGAACATTTATTTGATGGTAAATCACATCATCATCACCTTTTATCCCTAAAATATTTCAGTGTTTATTTCTAAGAAAAAATGTTCTCTTTTATACCAACAGTATTTACCAATTGATTATTAATACAGAGTTTAAATCTAATTACCAGCTGCATTTCATTTTGTCAGTTTATAACGTCTTTTTTATAGTACTGTTTTTCTTCTAGTAGAGGATTGATCACATTCTATTGTGATATCATATCTCTTTGCCTTCTTTAATCTGTAAAAGTCTCCCAGTCTTTTAAAATAAAATCTATTAAGATTTTGGAGTTTTTGAAGAATTCAATTGTTCAGCCATTTTTAGAAACCCTTCTACTATCTGGAAATTCTCGTCGTGAGTTTACCTTTGCTCAAACTTTAAAGTGTGATTTTACATATTGTATTCTTGTAGCCTTTACAGCTCCTCAGGAGCAGAATCAGGCCAGAATGACAATGACAAGAATAATAAGCTGTGCAGGGGATTTTTCTGAAAAGAAAGACTCCCTGTAGGAAACAGAGAGTAGGGGTAGGAATTTAGGATGTTTGGAGGTACAAGACTGTGTGGGTAAGCTCTTGTTGCAAAGGAAACACACAAAGAGCTGTCAACTCCATCGTTCTCATCACATAGTGGGAAAATGTCCTAGCTCATGGCTGATTCATTAGCATTAGGTGGAATGTTGAGGAAATAAAAGAAAGGATATAGTGTCTAATATAGCAAGATAAATATAAATCTATCATCTATCTATCATCTATCTATCATCTATCATCTATCTATCATTATCTATCATCTATCTTCTATCTATCATCTATCTATCATCTATCATGTATCATCTATCATCTATCTATCTATCTATCATCTATCATTTTTAAGAATTATTGAGAGACCAATAGGGATTTTGGTGAAAACCCAGGAAGTAAAAGGTAAATCTCTATATCTATATCAACATATCTCTCTCTCTCTCTCTTTCTCATCTATCTACCAATGGCTAAACACTATTTTTTTTAAAAAGTCTTGAGAGTCCAAAAGGGATTCTGGTGAAAGGCTAGAAAGTAGAAAGGAAAATCAGGATTCTTTTGACATAGGTATAATTAAAAACAAAATGAAGATATTGCTGGATACAACACTAACTGCTTTCTTTTTTTAAAAAAATTTTTATTGTTATGTTAATCACCATACATTACATCATTAGTTTTTGATGTAGTGTTCCATGATTCATTATTTGTGCATAACACACAGTGCTCCATGCAGAACGTGCCCTCTTTAATACCCATCAGCAGGCTAACCCATCCTCCCACCCCCCTCCCCTCTAGAACCCTCAGTTTGTTTTTCAGAGTCCATCGTCTCTCATGGTTCATCTCCCCCTCCGATTTCCCGCCCTTCATTCTTCCCCTCCTGCTATCTTCTTCTTCTTTTTTTTTTCTTAACATATAATGTATTATTTGTTTCAGAGGTACAGATCTGTGATTCAACAGTCTTACACAATTCACAGCACTCACCATAGCACATACCCTCCCCAGTGTCTATCACCCAGCCATCCCATCCCTCCAACCCCATAACCCACTCCAGCAACCCTCAGTTTGTTTCCTGAGATTAAGAATTCCTCATATCAGTGAGGTCATATGATACATGTCTTTCTCTGTTTGACTTATTTCGCTCAGCATAACACTCTCCAGTTCCATCCACATCGTTGCAAATGGCAAGATCTCATTCCTTTTGATGGCTGCATAATATTCCATTGTATATATATGCCACTACTTCTTTATCCATTCGTCTGTTGATGGACATCTTGGTTCTTTCCACAGTTTGGCTATTGTGGACATTGCTGCTATAAACATCGGGGTGCACATACCCCTTCGGATCCCTACATTTGTATCTTTGGGGTAAATACCCAGTAGTGCAATTGCTGGCTCATATGGTAGCTCTATCTTCATCTTTTTGAGGAACCTCCATACTGTTTTCCAGAGTGGCTGCACCAGCTTGCATTCCCACCAACAGTGTAGGAGGGTTCCCCTTTCTCCGCATCCCGCCAACATCAGTCCTTTCTTGACTTGTTAATTTTAGCCATTCTGACCGGTGTGAGGTGGTATCTCATTGAGGTTTTGATTTGGATTTCCCTGATGCCAAGCGATGTTGAGCACTTTTTCATGTGTCTGTTGGCCATTTGGATGTCTTCTTTGGGAAAATGTCTGTTCATGTCTTCTGCCCATTTCTTGATTGGATTCTTTGTTCTTTGGGTGTTGAGTTTGATAAGTTCTTTATAGATTTTGGATAGTAGCCCTTTATCTGATATGTCATTTGCAAATATCTTCTCCCATTCTGTCTGGTGTCTTTCGGTTTTGTTGACTGTTTCTTTTGCTGTGCAAAAGCTTTTTATCTTGATGAAGTCCTAATAGTTCATTTTTGCCCTTGCTTCCCTTGCCTTTGGGGATGTTTCTAGGAAGAATTTGCTGTGGCTGAGGTAACACTAACTGCTTTCTTAGTGGCTTGGATTAGCTAAAGAGATCACACCTATTCTCCAAATCACATTGGTTTAAGTGTACCATTTTTGGCAGGGAGAGGGAAAACTAAGTTGTTCTGAAAAATATGGAAGAAGAATTTAAAATGTTAAGTTGAATGGGAACTTGGTTGAGAGGAGAGCTGTATCCTCAGGATGGGCACTGCATAAATGGAAGGAAGAGATCTCAGAAAACTCAGGATTGGAGCAGCCCTTAAGGACTTAAGAAGGAAAACAGTTAGGGAGAGACAATTTTTTAAAAAAATATTTGCTGAGGCAGTTGTGTGGTGCAGTTGGTTAAGTGTCTGACTCTTGGTTTCAGATCAGATCGTGATCTCAGGGTTGTGAGAGCCCTGTGTTGGGCTCCATGCTCAGCACAGAGTCTGCTTGAGCTTTTCTCTCCCTCTCCTTCTCTCCCTCTCCCTCCACTCTCTCTGTCTTTGTCTTTCCCTCTCTAAAATAAATAAATAAATCTTTAAAACAACAACAACAAAAACTATTTGCTGTGGGGTGAACTAACACCTCCTCCCTGTTATCCTTACAGTATCATTAATAAGTGACATTGCTCCCTAATGCTTTTTTTTGAATGTGGATTTTTTTTTTGGGGGGGGGACATGAGAGGATGTTGACTTCTGTCTGGGTTGGTACAAGAGAGGTCAAAAGTAAGGATAGATGAAACTGTGAGAGAACTGGGAGTTAGCAAAATGCCTGGAAAAGTTCAAACTTCCAAGGCTGTGAAATTAATGGGGTAAAACCCAGGAGATCTATGGATCAAAGTTGGACCCAGCTAATATCTAGTAATGTGTGGAGTAATTGTATAGAGTATATATATGATATGCTTAAAGGTTAGCATTGAAAATAAGGAAGGCTCAGAGAGGTCTGAGGGATAAAATCAGCCCA
This sequence comes from Neomonachus schauinslandi, assembly GCF_002201575.2. Classification (NCBI taxonomy): domain Eukaryota; kingdom Metazoa; phylum Chordata; class Mammalia; order Carnivora; family Phocidae; genus Neomonachus; species Neomonachus schauinslandi. The sequence continues at coordinate 81,137,348 of NC_058413.1, read as the reverse complement.
AGTTGGTATAAGATTTGTTAGGCTGAATGGATGGAGAAGGGTTATGGGTTCACTTTCTCATTTTGTCCCATGAGAAGCCTTTGTGACTGTCCTGTAGCTCTGTGATGCAGACCTAGAATTCTGAGCTAGAGTCCTTACTTTCAGCACCTAGTTGCCGAGCATAGCGAGCTTCAGATAATGGAGAAATCTTTCTGGTGAGAATGCTTTGTGTTCCATGACTGAGCTCAAGTTCAACTTCATATGACATTTTATCTTTTTTGCTTATTCTGTAGTGTGGAGCCCCTCTTCTGTTTATTTTCTTCCTCCAGAAGGATCTATTTCCCTCCATACATCTACAAACCAGAGATGGAAATCAGGTAACACAACCATAGGGCTAGCCCCCAAGGTACATAGACGCTTGTTTTCCCTGTTCCTCTTCCCAATTTACTAAGTCAATGTGCTTGCACAGGTAGACACCTACAGTAGGAACTCTCAGGAAAAAATAAAACAGCAGTCTTTGTAGGGAGACCAACTTGTCCTGGTTTACCCAGGACTTCCCCTATTTTAGCACTGAAATTCCCCCTCCCTGGGAAACCTCTGTCCTAGGCAAACTGGGATGGTTATTTCCCATACTTCTAGGAAAACATGTTGGAGTGGGGACACAAACATGCAGAACACAAGTTGGAGTGGGGACTAGGTGGGGAAGGCATGCAGTGTAAACATGGTTTCCCTCTGATACTGGTTATGATCTTGGTAAGGCCCCTCAGACTGGGGAAGAAAGCAGTCAGCCCCAATGCCCTGCACCACTGACAAAGCTGAGTAGAGTATGACCACCGGGGAGCCCAAAGGGCCAGCCCAGAGCTGAATACAAGTCAAACAATGACCATGGAGGTGGGGGTTGTGCCCCTGGAGACTCCAGCCAGAGAACAGCCAAGTATCAGAGGGTACGGTTGTAGAAGGTAAAGGCAGGAATTCCTTCAAGGGCCTATGGTTCTAGGGAGATAGTTAAGGCTGAAGGGTCCATTGGTCCTTGACCAAAATCAAGAGCCAGTGAGCTGGGAAGCGCCACCAAAATTAAATGGGTATCTGAGTAGTCTGGGAGCTTCAGTAACTGCAGAATGCCCTTCTGCCCCCACAGAATGTTGATAGTCCAAGATCTAGGGAAGTTGCTCTGAAGGCTGTCATAACAGAGTTGGAGTTCAAATTAGAGATGAAGCTGCGGAATCATGTTCATGACAGTCATTAAAGTGTTTCTAATTCAGACAGTTTGCCTTTAAGGGCTTTCAGCCCATTCCCATCGCCTGAGTGTGTGCACAGGAGGCGTAGCTGCTTCCCACATTCCCACATTCTTTATGTCTACATGCAGGCCAGAAGGAGCTCCAGAGCTTCAGGTCCCAGGGAAGTAAGAAAAAGGATGTATCCTTTATTTCAATGGATTTGTTCCATAAGTAAAGGAAAAGTTAGTCAAGTCTCTTGAAAAAGCTAAGTTAGTGTCAGCCTCTGAGCAAAGGTCATGCCCTATTAAATCCAGACTGTTCTATCTGGTAAGTGAGAAAACTGAAAGTCTAGAGCATATGCTGGGCCTGGGTCTGATCCCAGAGAGGAGATGGGGCTTGACAATGCAGGAAAGTCAACATGAGGAACTCCAGGTCCAGTTGAAGCTACCTGCTGGACATTGCTGCGATTATAGGCCACCCTCACTCCTCAAGCAGAGCAAAGTGATCATTTTTTAGAGAGCCACCCTGGGACACAGACATACCAGATAAGAATAAATGATAATAGTGTAGTATATAGTAATAATTACATACATGCATTATTAATTTAGCCATAAGCATTATTGTCTAATTGAATATATGTATTATGATTGAATATAAACATGTATGTATATATGTAATATAATTGAATATAAACACATATGTTTAATTGAAATTATGTATTCTATACAATTTGATTTTTTGCTCCAATAAGTGTTGTTATTTAAACAAAATAACAATAAGACCAGTAGTATGTTTATATTTCTTTCTGTTCTATAAAGTTTTGCAACTGTTTATTGGATATTTACATGTTGTCAGCTATTTTATTGTGTATTCTTAAGATATGTAAGTGTGGGACCTTTATTTATTTTTTTATTTTTAAAGTTTTTATTTTACTCATCCAGTGCTCATTATGACAAGTGCACTCCTTAATCCCCATCACCTATTCACCTAACCCTCCTCCTACCTCCCCTCTGGTAACCATCGGTTTGCTATTGTTGACTCTGTTTCTTGGTTTGTTTCTCTCAATTTCTCTTTTTCCCCTCTTTGCTCTTTGTTTTGTTTCTTAGCATTATACTCTCTAGCTCCAACCATTTCATTACAAATAGGAAGATTTCATTCTTTTATATGGCCGAGTAATATTCTACTTTATCTATCATCTATCTATCTATCTATCTATCTATCTATCTATCTATCTATCTATCTATCATCTATCTATTATCTATCAATCATCTATCATCTATCTATCATCTATCTATATCTATCATCTATCTATCATCTATCAATCATCTATCATCTATCATCTAATCACATCTTCTTTATCCATTCATCAATCAATGGACACACTTGGACTGCTTTCATATCTTGGCTATTGTAAATAATGCTGCTATAAATGTAGGGGTGCATGTATCCCTTTGAATTAGTGTTTTTGTGTTCTTTGGGTAAATATCCAGTAGTGGAATTACTGGATCATATAGTAATTATATTTTTAAGTTTTTGAGGAAACTCCATACTGTTTTCTGGAGTGGCTGCAACAGTTTGCATTCCCACCAACAGTGCAAGAGGACTGGAATCCCCTTTCTTCACATCTTCACAAACATCTGTTATTCTTGTGTTGTTGATTTTAGCCACTCTGACAGGTGTGAGGTGATATCTCATTATAGTTTTGATTTGCATTTCCCTGATGATCAGTGATGTTGAGCATCTTTTCATGTGTCTGTTAGCCATCTGTATGCTTTTTGAAAAATGTCTATTCATGTCTTCTGCTGATTTTTTTATTTGATTATTCAAATTTTGGGTGTTGAGTTTTATAAGTTCTTTATAGATTTTGGATACTAACTCTTTCTTATCAGGTATGTCATTTGCAAATATCTTCTCCCATTCCATAGGTTACTTTTAGTTTTTTTGATTGTTTCCTTTGTGGTGCAGAAGCTTTTTATTTTGATGAAGTCTCAATAGTTTATTTTTGTTTTTGTTTCCCTTGCCTCAGGACACATATCTAGAAAGATATGTGTCTAGACCATCATCAGCCACAGCTGATGTTAAAGAGGTTAGTTACTTCCTGTGTTCTCCTATAGAATTTTTATGGTTTTAGGTTTCACATTTGGGTCTTTAATCCATTTTGAATTTATTTTTGTGTATGCTATAAGAAAGTGGTCCAGTTTCATTCTTTTGCCTGTTGCTGTCCAGTTTCCCCAATACCATTTGTTGAAGAGATTGTTTTTTTCCCACTGGATATCCATTCCTGTATTGTTGAAGATTAATTGACCATATAGTTGTGGGTTCATTTCTATGTTTCTATTCTATTCTATTGATCTATGTGTCTATTTTTGTTTCAGTACCACACTGTTTGGATGACTACAGCTTTGTAATATAACTTGAAGTCTGGAATTGGAATGCCTCCAGCTTTGCTTTTCTTTTTCAAGTTTGCTTTGGCTATTTGGGGTCTATTGTGGTTCCACACACATTTTAGGATTGTTTCTGGAAAATACTCAGTATTTTGATAGGGATTGCCTTATATGTGTAGATTGCTTTGGGTAGTACAGACATTTTAACAATGTTGGTTCTTCCAATCTATAAGCATAGAATGTCTTTCCATTTCTTTGTGTTCTCTTCAGTTTTTTCATCAATGTTTTATAATTTTCAGAGTACAAGTCTTTCACTTCTTTGGTTAGTTTATTCCTAGTTATCTTATGTTTTTTGTTGCAACTGTAAATGGGATTGATTCCTTAATTTCTCTTTCTGCTGCTTCCTTATTGGTGTATAGAAGTGCAACATATTTCTGTATGTTGATTTTGTATCCTGCAACTCTACTGAATTCATGTATCAGTTCTAGCATTTTTTTTTTTTTTTTGGTGGGGTCTTTGGGTTTCCTATATATAGTATCATGTTGTCTGCAAATAGTGAAAACTTGCCTATTTGGATGCCTTTTATTTCTTTTTGTTGTCTGATTGCTGTGGCAAGGACTTCCAGTACTATGTTAAATAACAGTGGTGAGAGTTATTGTTCTGTCTTATTCTTGACCGTAGATGAAAAGCTCTCAATTTTTCCCCATTGAGGACGATAATAGTTGTGGATTTTTCATAGATAGCTTTTGTTATGTTGAGGAATGTTCCCTCTAAACCTACTTTGTTGAGGGATTTTATCATGAATTGATGTTGTACTTTGTCAAATGCTTTTTTTGCATCTATTGAAAGGATCATATGGTTCTTATCCTTTCTTGTGTGAATGTGGTGAATCATATTGATTGAGTTGTGAATATTAAACCACTGTTGCAACCTAAAATTAAATCCCACTTGATTGTGGTGAATGATTTTTTTAATGTATTGTTGTGTTCAGTTTGCTAGCATTTTATTGAGGATCTTTGCATCCAAGTTCATCAGAGATATTGGGCTGTAGTTCTCTTTTTTAGTGGAGTCTTTATCTGGTTTTGGAATCAGGGTAATGCTGGCCTCAGAGAATGAATTTGGAAGCTTTCCTTCCTCTTCTTTTTTTTTTTTTTTTTGGAATAGTTTGAGAAGAATAGGTATTAACTCTTCTTTCAATGTTTGGTGGAATTTGCCTGTAAAGCCATCTGACCCTGGACTTTAGTTTTTGGGAGACTTTTGATTACTGATTAAATTTCTTTGCTAGTTATCAATATATTCAAGTTATCTGTTTCTTCCTATTTAAGTTTTGATAGTTTATATGTTTCTAGGAATTTATCCATTTCTTCCAGATTGTCCAATTTTTTGGCATAAAATTTTAGATAATATTCTCTTATGATTATTGGTATTTCTGTGGCTTTGGCTTTTTTCTCTCCTCTCATTTGTAATTTTATTTATTTGGGTACTATTTATTTATTTATTTATTTATTTATTTATTTATTTATTTATTTATATAAGTCCATCTAGAGATTTATTAATTTTATTAATTTTTTTTCAAAGAACAACTCTTGGTTTCATTGATCTGCTCTATTGTTTTTTTTTTTTTTTTAGTTTCCATATCATTTATTTCTGCTGTAATCTTTTATTTCCTTCATTCTGCGGGTTTTGGGCTTGGTTTATTGTTCTTTTTTAGCTCCTTTAGGTGTAAGATTAGGTTGTTTATCTGAGATTTTTCTTGCTTCTTGTGGTAGGCCTGTATTGCTATATACTTCCCTCTTAGGACCACTTTTACTGCATCTCAAAGGTTTGAAACATGGTGTTTTCATTTTCATTTGTTTCCATGTAATTTTTAATTTCTTCTTTTATTTTATGGTTGACCGTTTCATTGTTTAGCAGCATATTGTTTAACCTCCATATATTTGTGGTCTTTCCAGATTTTTTCTTGTGGTTGATTTATAGTTTTATTGCATTATGTTCAGAAAATGTGCATGGTATGATTTCAATCTTTTTGTATTTGTTGAGGCCTGTTTTGTGACCTAATATGTCATCTATTCTGGAGAATGTTCCTTGTGCACTTGAAAAAAAATATGTATTCTGCTGTTTTAGGATGGAATGTTCTGAATACATCTGTTAAGTCCATCTGGTCCAGTGTTTCATTCAAAGCCATGTTTTCTTATTGATTTTCTGCTTAGATCATCTGTTCATTGATGTAAGTGGGTGTTAAAATCCCCTACTATTATTGTATTATTATCAGTGATAATAATACAAAGGGAGTGGCATGATATATTCTAAGTGAATGAGAAAAATCTGCAACCAAGAATACTCTAACCAGCAAGGCTATTATACAGAATAGAAGGAGAGCTAGAGTTTCCCAGACAAACAAAAACAAGAGGAGCTCATGACCACTAAAACAGCCCTGCAAGAAATATTAAAAGGGACTCTTTGCATGGAAAAGAAAGAACGAAAGTGACAGTATGAAGTCAGAAAACATAAAGGAAACACAAACAAAAATGAATGTTTTGTAAAATATGAAGGCTTTTTATGTTATTAATTGCTTTATATATTTGGGAACTCCCATGCTAGGTGCATAAATATTTACAATTGTTAGATCTTCTTGTTGGATTGTTCCCTTTATGGTTATATAATGTCCTTCTTCATCTCTTGTTACAGTCTTTGTTTTAAAGTCTAACTTGTTTGATATTAGTATTGTTATTCTGGCTTTCTTTTGACATCCATTTGCATGATAAGTGTTTCTTTATCTGCAGGTGTCTAAGGATGCCTAAGGATGAGTCTTGTTTTTTTTTTTTTAATCCATTCTGACACCCTTTGTCTTTTGATTGTAGCATTTACATTTACATTCAAAGCAATTATTGATAGATATGTATTTAGTGCCATTTTATTACTTGTTTTAGGTTGTTTCTGAAGATTTTCTCTGATCCTTTCTTCTAACTCTCTTTCATGGTTTGCTGTTTTTCTTTAGTGATATATTGGGTTTCTGTCTCTTTATTCTTTGTGTATGTATTAGTGGTTTTTGACTTGTGGTTTCCATTAGGTTTATATATAACATCTGCATATAACAGTCTATATTAAGTTGATGGTCACTTAAGTTTGAACCCATTCTTTACACCTCCTCACATTTTAGTTATATGGTGTCATATTTTACATCCTTTTATTTTGTGAGTTACTTTCCTGATATTTTACAAAAACATTCATTTTTATTCCTGGTTCCTTTGTGTTTTCTGACTTCATACTGTCACTTTTGTTCTTTCTTTTCCATGCAAAGAGTCCCTTTTAATATTTCTTGCAGGGCTGTTTTAGTGGTCATGAACTCCTTTCATTTTTGTTTGTCTGGGAAACTCTTTATCTCTCCTTCTATTCTGTATAATAGCCTTGCTGGTTAGAGTATTCTTGGTTGCAGATTTTTCTCATTTGCTTAGAATATGTCATGCCACTCTCTTCTGGCTTGTAAAGTTTCTGCTGAAAAGTCCCCAGATAACCTTATGGATTTTCCCTTGTATGTAACTGTTTTATTTTTTCTTCCTGCTTTTAAAATTTTTTCTTTATCATCATATATTGTCATTTTTATTATATGTCTTGCTGTGGATCCGCTTTTGTTGATTTTGTTGGGGGTTCTCTGTGCCTCCTGGATCTGGATAACTGTTTCCTTCCCCAGATTAGGGAAGTTTTCTTCAAATAAATTTTATGTCCCCTTTTCTCTTTCTTCCTCTTCTGAGAATCCTATAATGGGAATGTTATTACATTTAATGGAGTCACTGAGTTTCCTAAGTCTAATCTCATTTTGCATAATTCTTTTTTCTCTCTTTTGTTCAACCTGATTACTTTCCATTACTTTTTGTAGGTAGTTAATTCATTCCTCTGTTTCTTTCAGCCTGCTCTTCATTCTATCAAGCATGTTTCTCATTTCATTTATTGTGCCCTTTATCTCTGCTGTTTTTCTCATTTCTGTGGTAAGGGTCTCATTCATGCCTTCCACTCTTTTCTCAGATCCAGTGAGTATCTTCATGATCATTACTTTAAATTCTCTATCAGGCATGTTACTTATATCTGTTTCACTTAGATCTCTGGCCATGGCCTTGTCTTATCTTGTTCTTTCATTTAGGTAAAAAATTCTCTGTCTTCTCATTTTGTCTAAGTCTCTGTGCCTATTTCTCTGTGTTAGGAAAGTCAGCTACTTATACTGTTCTGGAGGGTAATGGCCTTATGAAGAACTCCCAGGTTGGGAGAGGCAGTGTTGGCAGGGGTTTAACTTGGTCTTCTGGGGGAGGGGCCCACTGTGTGAGGACTGAGGCAAACATGACTGGGAAGGGTGGTTCCACCAGTATGTAAGGGGGGTGATACTTCATGTAAGCGAGTTAGGTAGTGAGTGTAGGAACTACACTCATTCCCTCAGGGGTGTCTGTGTTTATGCTAAGGGGCAGGGGAGGCAAATGGTGCTGGCCAGTTCCTTTGTTACTGAAGGGGTCTCTTTATGAATGCTACACCTCTGAAACATGCTCTGAGAAGAGCAAATAACCTCCCCCCTGTGTGTTCCAGGTGCTCTTCAGATTGCTGTTTCCACACTATATGTCCACAAGCTATTTGCCTTGCCTTTTCTACAAGAGTAGCCCTAATGCGTCTGGGCTCTCCTGGAGTCAAGCATGTTGACCTTTAAAACTCTAGGCTTTCTAGAGGGGAGGGGGGTGGGAGGATGGGTTAGCCTGGTGGTGGGTATTGAGGAGGGCACATTCTGCATGGAGCACTGGGTGTTATGCACAAACAATGAATCATGGAACACTTCATCTAAAACTAATGATGTAATGTATGGGGATTAACATAAGAATAAAAAAAATAAAAAAAAATAAATAAAAGAGGCACTACAGAAAAAACAAACAAACAAACAAAAACTCTAGGCTTTAAGCCCCACTGGTTGCAAGAACTCTCTAAGTTTGGCCCCTCTTGCTTTCCAAGCCAATTGCCGTGAGATTTCATCTTTCTGTGTAGGTTTCCCTGTGTGTTAGTCTGTCTCTCATTTTTTTTCTGCAACCACAGCTCCCTCCCCACTGCAGGGGCCATGATCCCTTTCTCTCCCAAACTGATCTTTTCACTTCCTTTTTCTTCAGTGTGACCTCTTCTCTACCTTTAGTTGTGGAGTTGGTTTTGCCAGTCTTCATGTAGATTTTTGGGATATTTAGGATGATTCAATAGTTATCTAGTTGTATTCATGGGAGAAGGTGAGCCTACTGTCCTCCTACTTTGTTGCCATCTTCCTTCCCCCGGTGTGAGATCTTTTTAAAAGGAGAACAAAATACAATAGAACTAATTAAGCAAATATTAAATATAGGTCACATTTAATATTTAAAAAAGAATATTTAAAACAATGTTGTGTTTTTTTCTTTCTCTCCCATGATACAATAGGATATTTTTATTCTTTCTATTTCATGTTCTAGTGCTTTTCTGAACTTCCTGCAGCCTATAGGACATCCTTCTTTTCTTTAATGAAGTAGTAAGCATGAATAGGGTCAAACACAAAATTCATTTTGACCTGCAGGACTGCTTTTATCAAGGTGTTAGTCCGGTGTGATGACATCAAGATAAATATCCTCTCAACAAAAGCATACACGTGTGGGTTCTTAGGATTTTGCTCACAAGCAACTAACTCTCAGAAAATGTTTATCCACTTTGGACCTGCATCCTTGTTTTTGTCACTTAGGTTGTCTACATCCTAAATTTATCACATAGGCTATCCATATCCATGGTGTCCATTTTAAAACACTCTAAAGCACAATGGATGCCATCAAAAGTTAAATGTTTCTTTCTCAGGGGAAATGATTTTATAGCACTGAGTAAAACTAGTGAAGTCAAAGTTGGATTCAAAACAAGTTATGGTTTTAGTGAAGAAATTGAGAAAGTTCTGGTTAACTTGGCTGCTCTTTTCTGTTGACATTATTTTGAGTAAAAAGGCAGCCTTGTAATAAAAAAGTGAGCCATTTGCCACTTTGTGAATTTTTGTTGAAACCCACACATAACACTGAACAGCTTAGATGAAATCTGCTCTTCTTTTTCTTGGTTTCTATGGCCTCTTCACCAGTTTTAGAGAAAGAGCATAAAAACTTTTATTTTACTGTAAACTTTTTCTCCATTTTCATCCCAAATGTATTTCCAAACTAAACAAGGTCATTCTTCTGGTCTCACAGTTGAGAAATATGAATTGATGGCTGGCCAAAACTTGTAAAACAATGTCAGGTTTCTGGTAACCCTCTGACTAAGGAAGTGACCTTCCATCAAGTCAGAAATCTTTGTAAGTGCTTCTGCCCATTAATAAGAAACTGAAAAGTGACCAAATCTCACAGAGAAGCAAACTGCACACCACTGAAATGGTGTTGTGTACAAAGTGTGCAAGAGAGCTAACGGGTAAGCCCTTTTCATTTTCTTTGGTAAGTTTACAGACGGAACTGAATTTGCAAAAATTCATATTTGCACTGTCTGCTGAATATGCAGATATATAAGCAAAGTCTAGTTTATATTTGGACAATAAAATATCTTTTCTGGTTTCATTAAAATCTTCATAGAAATCAAGATGATTTGAAACTCTTTCTTCTTCTTAAGTCAAAGTACCTAAGAGTTTCGGGACCATTTTTTTGTTGATGTGATTTCACACATCCCTTCATACATGTACAAAGCATGATTGCTAGTAAGAGCTGACAGAAACAGCTCTGAATTGCAGGGCTGACACATCTGTCATCAAAATTTTATTTTTGTTCTCCCACTGAGCATTGTAGTTGAAACTTCTAAATGAAGAAATATTACTTAACTCAGTCTCATAGAGCAATCAGGAGAACAATACAAGAAAACAATAATGCATATTCATTCATGCTATAGGTCCAAGCTAATTCAGGTATTACTATTTACAGCTTAGCTTTGGTATCTTTTTAGGAGATGAAAACTTTTAATTGATTTAGAAGTATTTACCTGTCTGAGCCTGGACTTGTGAGATTCGGTTTTCACATATGCCTTCTCATCTTCTTCATCATACCCGTCCCCAGTCATTTTCTGTATATTGTGCAGGGAGCTCTGCTTTGGATTGTGTGTATCTGTCCATCTGTCATTAAAGGAAAACAATCCTTTAGCCTTCTTTTTCATTGATACCTGGGTCATACTGACATTGGTATTGCAACTATTCTCATTTTCATGATCTGAACTCTCAGGAAACATGGTCACAATATTTACCATGTTAAAAATTAGACTAGCACATTCTTGACACAGAGCATGACAATTACTCCACAGGCAAAGTCAAAGATGGAGTTACTGCTCACCATCACACCACAATTGCACATGTAAATCACATCACTCCAAAGGATGCAACAATGTATCTACAACGTTGGTGTTAGCTGCAATCACCGTTGCCAACACCAACAGGAGAATAAGGGTGACTCTGTAAGGCAGTTAATCTGTTATTGCCATGTCACACTCAGACCAACGTTGCTCCTAGCCCCTGTTGGGGGGCTGCAATATGAGTTTTGTATATTATCCTTAAACTTCTGTATCCATTCCCCAAAACCAGGACTTATGCATTCCAGGAGCGGGTTTCCCAGGATGCAGAATTTTCAGTGCTAAAACCAGCATAGCCCTGGACTAACAAGGATGGTTGTGCAGAGGAGCATATCACCCCCCCCCCCGGTCCACATCTATCTCCTTTTCTGCATGCCCCCACCTCTCCAGCAGCTCTATACCCTCATAGGAAAGTGAGAGATACTGAGAAAGACTCTGTAACTAATTCTGTGTGCTGCTGTCTCACAGCTGCTGAGCAAAGTGCTTCCAGCATTTGGATTGCAGGAAGTGTTACAAGGTAAACGTATTTTTATTGAAATACCTCTGCCCACTAACATTTTTATTTTATTTTACTTTTATTTTATTTTATTTTATATTTTATTTTGGAGGAGTGGCTTCCTGCAGCTCTGCCACTGAGTGAGAGAAGGACTGAGAATAGTTTGCTTTTTTCCTCTTAGTCACAAGACCTTGGCAGACTGGGCCTGACAAACTGACAGAACCCAGAGTCAGCATAATGTGGATGACAGTATGCCCTCAAAGCTGTGTGACCCTGAGTAAGTCATTCATCCTCTTTTGTTCTTGTTTTCAAATCTTAGAGAAAAAGCCAAATAACCTAATTAAAAAATGATAAAAAACTTCAAAAGATATTTCTACAAAAAAAGATACAAATGGCCAATAAGCACATGAAAGACACTCAATGTCACTAATCATCAGAGAAATGCAAAATAAAACCACAATGAGATATCATCTCACATCTGTTAGGATGGCTATTGTCAAACAACCCTAAAGATAGCAAATATGGGCAAGGATGTGGAGAAATTGGAAACCTGTGCGCTGTTGGTGGGAATGTAAAATAGTGCAGCTACTATGCAAAACAGTATGGAAGTTCCTCAAAAAATTAAAAATAGAAATACCATATGATCCCACTTCTGGGTATTTATCTAAAAGAGTTGAAATTTGAATCTCAAAGAGATATTTTTACTCCCATGCTCACTGCAGTATTATTCACAGTAGCCAAGATATGAAAACAACCTAAGTGTCCATCATGGATTAATGGATAAAGAAAATGGAATACATACAATGGAATATTAGCCTTGAAAAGGAAGGAAAGTCTGACATTTGCAACCATATGGATAAACCTGATATTCTGATATTTTAGTATTCTGAACCTGATGTTAGGATATAATGCTAAATGAAATAAGCTGGTCACAGAAAGACAAATATTGCATGATTCCACTTACATGAGGTATCTAAAATAGTCAAACTCATGGAAACAGAGAGCAGAATGGTATTTGCCAGGGGTTGAGGGAAGGGTGAAGAGTTGATAATCAACAGATAAAAAGTTACAGTTATGCAATATGAATAAATTCTAGAGATCTGGTGAACAACACAGAGTCTGTAGTTAAAAATATTATATTGTACATTTAAAAATTTGTTAAGAGGGTAGATCTGACCCATGAGAGACTATGGACTCTGAAAAACAAACAGGGTTTTAGAGGGGAGGGGGGAGGGGGGATTAGTTAGCCTGGTGATGGGTATTAAGGAGGGCATGTACTGCATGGAGCACTGGGTGTTATACGAAAACAATGGATCGTGGATCACCACATCAAAAACCAATGATGTATTATATGGTGACTAACATAACATAACAAAATTTTTTTAAAAAATTAAAAAAATTAAAAAAAAAAGAGGGTAGATCTCATGTTAAGTGTTCTTGCAACAATAAAATAAATAAATAAGGTAAGAGACCTCTGCCCTGGGTACTGTTATGTGTTAAGCACTCTGCTAGTTGCACTGGTGAGCTGTCCATCACTGACCCAAATAGACAGGATGCTTGCCTGAAACACACTTACCTTGGGGAAGAAAGATTGGCAGATGCACCCTCAGGAATTTCAGTGTCATCTGGGAGCCCTGGTCTCTGATGCCAATTATTGACTGAGTTTCCTGTTCTCTTCTCAGGCCCCACAGATACCTAGGTGTTGGCTACATTGTTCCCAAGGGTCCCACCAGTCTGAGAACTGGGAAAGCAGTCTGCACACCTGACTCTAAAGAGTTACTCAGCTTCTTTACACCCCATCTTTAAAATGGGATGATAATAATAGGGTTGGGATAGGATTTAATTAGGTCGTACTTGTAAAGACTGCAAATGGTGCCCACCACCTAGTAAGCACTCAGTGAATATTAACTTTTGTTTTTATTACATCTCAGAAATACATGATTGCTGGGGTCCTCCACACTCTGTCCATTTCTCAGAGGCCCCAGCATCTCTTACAGAAAATGGTTATTCTAGCTCCTTTGTCAACCTTCTGCAGTATCACCTCTGCTATCATTGCTTCTTGGAATTTTTTCTAATTTTAAGTCAACCCCACTCATAGATATTTTAGTTATTTTTCCTCTTGTTTCCCTCCTACCACTTCTAGAAATAATGTAGAACTGCCAATCCCTTGCTTGCATAGCAGCTCAAAGTTCTTTGAGTTGTTAACACAACTCCAGCCCCAGCCCCCACCCCCTTTCGCCCCCCGCCCCAGTTCTGTCCTGGACCTCTACAGCCTTGCTCATTTGCACATTCGAAGTGTTCTTTGTTAATCTCTCCTGTGTGTTTAATTTTTCTTCCAACATCATCCTCAGACCAGAAGCCCCCAGACCAAGGTCTGTATATATTCCTCATGACACTTCTAATTTATTGCTTTATGCTTTCTCAAAATGTTTTCTGATTTACTATCTTATTTGATCTTCACATACACACATAAAACCTTTGAACTCTGCAGTGAGAGTGTTATCTGTCTCATCCAACAGACCAAGAAACTGAGATCCAGAGAATTTTCAAGTGGTCATAGGGAAGGAGGATGTTTACAGCCAAGACCTTGAATTCCCATAAAAAGAGCGTGTTCTCTCTACACCAGGCAGCTTTGATTCACCCACACTAAGGCTATTTTGGCTGTTTCTTACCTGCACTGGCTAAACTTGTGCTGCTTGGTTCTGTAACAGGACTTGATGTCACTGTCCACAGTCAAGGGACTCTTCTGGGTGATTTATTCCTGGTGGCTGCCAACTGGTAGACCTCAATGTGCCACCCTCTATGTGCTCTCTGAAGCTTTCTGCTTGTAAGAACGTGCATTGGGGAGTGTTTTGTATGTGTGCACACATATGTACACTCATCCCCTTGAGCAGGTGGGAATATCATCTCTTGGGGAAGATGCAAGTGTTCCTGCTTTTTGGGGGGCTTCTGAAGGGGAAGCTTAAAGGCCCCCTCACACCCACGCACCTCTGCGATAGTTTTGGGGAGCCCCTCAGGGGAAGATCACGTCCATTGGGTCTGCTCTTCCCAGGACAGCAGTACAGGAATGCTGGCTATAATTTTCACTGCTGGCACTCTCTCTCTGCCCTTGGCTCTTCCTCAACCACATTTTGGTCATGCAGACAAACCCAGAATCATCAGGGAACTGGTTTAAAATTCCTGAGTCACACAAAGAAGGTGAAAGCATAATCTTGGTCCCCTGAGTTTCATTCTTTAGAGGCAGAAGAGAGGAGACTGTTTACAACTATGCAGGTAACTGTGGAGGCTGCTGGTGGGGGCCACCAGCCTGGCCAGAAGCACTAGCCTGGGGCAGGGCAGGTCTGCAGCCAATCTCTCCACTGGCTGCCGATATGTTCTCAGACCTGGCAGGCTGCTGGGGCTTCCACGAGCATCCTGAGGCCAGAATGTTGTCTCTGAGCTGCCAATTTGCTACAAAACCATTTTATCTCTGCTCTACAAAACACTAGAACTTCCTAGATTAGACTGTAGAGACATTCATTTAATAAATTCTAAGATTGATTTTTACTTTTTTCTCCCATGCTTCTTTCTCTTTATGTTTTCTTCTCCATTTTATTATTGATTTTCTCCCCATTGAGTTTAGTGGAGTTTGTGTTTCCACACTCTGTTTTGGATCTGAAATCCTAAGGCCTCAGTGAAGTTCTGCTTTGCTGTGTTTCTCTGGTAGAGCCTGGGG
Source organism: Neomonachus schauinslandi (assembly GCF_002201575.2). Taxonomy (NCBI): domain Eukaryota; kingdom Metazoa; phylum Chordata; class Mammalia; order Carnivora; family Phocidae; genus Neomonachus; species Neomonachus schauinslandi. The sequence continues at coordinate 81,122,210 of NC_058413.1, read as the reverse complement.
AGGGGTCCCAAGGGCCAGGTGTCAAGTGGGCTGGATCTTTTCAAAAGAGCCCAAACAATATGGACTGTGATGTCTGGTCATATAACCTCTGTGGGTTTCCTTTTCCTTGTCTATAAAATGAGGATAATAATATTTGGCTACATTTATAGTGTAAGTAGTAAGGCAACATGTCCATGTATTTTTCTATTCATTTGTTCATTTTATTCATTCATTGGTAAACTCTTTTATGCTGGATCTGCACACTGAGGATATAATGATGAACAAGATAGAAAATTGTGACATTCACGTTCTAGAAGGGAACCAAGACAATAAACAAATATATGAATCAGGAAGCAGTCTGTGTGTGGATGGAGATGTAGTATGTTATGATGGAGAATCCTGTGTTTGCCAATTATGAAATTAAGTGAATACACTTATCTTTACCAAGTCCAGCACATACAGCCTGGAAGGAACTCCATGAATGATTCCTCTGGGGATCTCTCTAGGTAATGCAGTGCTGTTAGCAGGATGTCTGGTGTTTGGGCAGCCCCATGCAGGGTCCTCTGGAGAGAAATGTGCTTTGAAAGACAGAAAGATGGGATGGCCCAGAGCAGGAAATTTGGTGTCAGAGCATTGCTGCATACTAATTTATAACCTTGGGTAAGTTACTTAACCTTTCCAAGTCTCAGTTTTCCTTTTTTTTTTTTTTTAAGGTTTTATTTATTTATTTGAGACAGAGAGAATAAGAGAGAGAGAGAGAGAGCATGAGAGGGGGGAGGGTCAGAGGGAGAAGCAGACTCCCCGCCGAGCAGGGAGCCTGATGTGGGACTCAATCCTGGGACTCCAGGATCATGACCTGAGTCGAAGGCAGTCGCTTAACCAACTGAGCCATCTGGGTGCCCTGCACGTCTCAGCTTTCCAAGCAGGAGTGATAATGCCTAACTTCACAAAGCCTTTGAATGTAGTCAGTACTCAATAAATGTTACTTTTAAGTGCCTTTTCTAGAATGTCATATAATTGGAATTGTACAGTTTATAGATTCTTTCACTTAGTAACAGGATTTCTTTCACTTAATAGTATGCATTAAAGTTTCTTCCATGTCTTTTTTATGGCTTGATAGCTCATATCTTTTTAGTGCTGAATAATATTCTATTGTCTGGATATACCACAGTTTATTTCTTCATTCACCTGCTGAAGGATGTATTGGTTGCTTCCAAGTTTTGGCGGTTATGAATAAAGCTGCTACAAGCATCCATGTGTAAGTTTCTGTGGGCATTAATTTTCAACTCCTTTGTGTATATATTGATAACCTGATATTCTTTTGACATATTAACAGAAAAATAATTTTCTAGCTTATTTAAAAATATAATTGACCCATTAATTCATAACTATTCATTGCTGGTCCAATCAGAGTTATTGATTCAGATCGAATCAGAACCTCATTTGTTCATTAATTCAGTCAATATTTACAAAGTTTCTCACAAGATACTGAACATGGAACTAGGGATAGAGGGAGAAATCAGCTGTCACCTCTAAGACTAGTCCAGAAACACAAACAAGGAAGCAAAAGAGTGCAATATAAAGGAATGCACAAGAGTGAACAGATGTGAATAGAATATAAAGGCCAGTTCTACATGGTGAGGCTGCTTTAGGAAAGGGTTTTAAAGGAGGCAAGGTGGTGGGTCATCCCTTGAGTCTCCCTTCATGTTCCCCCAAACCCCCACAGTTATGGCTGTGCTCTGCTCTCCTGAAGCATTGCACATTGATGGGTATGCATGAGAAACTGTCTCTGCAGTGAAGATAACTGTCTTCCAACAGTGAAGACTGAATTCACATAAGAGCAGAGTGAAGGGAAATAAATTGATGCAGCAACAGCCATTTTGCATGTGGGATCAATAGGAGTTAATGACTAAGGGGATACAGTGGCAAAATTGAGAGGAAAGATGAATTCCTAGTGTAAGCCTGGACTATGTATATGTATCTATGGGTGGACCTGCAAAACAGGCATGGACATGTAACTTCTCTGCATTGAGGGGAATTTGATGTGATTGTGGCCATGGTTTTTAATCAGGCGACATGAAGATTATGTCCTGGAGGTTGACATGATGTGTCCCTACTCATTAGTCAGGAAAGTTTTTTTTTTTTTTTTTTACTTGGGATAAGATGAGTTGCTTGTGATACATTTATTCACCATGACCAGTCCTCTACTTTGGCTTCTCTAAGCAGCCTCTGCCATCCTCTAATCCCACTGATCAGAAGTGATAGCAAACGGCTCAGTATACCTGCCCCTGGAAATCCAGAGGAATCATTTCCCTTTTTTCTGCTTCACCCAGAACAGATCCCTCTGATTGAGCTGTGTGGCTAGGCTCAGTCCCTATTCACAGCTCCGTCTAGTGTAGCTGATTTGTGATTCCTCTCTACAAATGTGCTGATTACTTAAATTGAGTCTTCATGCTCAGACATTTAGCAGAAGCTTTAGATGCAAAATTGTTTACAAATTCAGCCTTTCTTGAGTCTGAACTCTGGATGTGAGAACTATATTTACATAAATGTATGAGGGCTAAAAGGCAGGGACAGGTCCCATTAAATACTCATCATGTCAGCTTCCTGCTTGCCACAGGTGTGCTAGAGGAGCTGGAACCTTGTAGATGTCTGGGTAATTTCTCATCTTGGGCATTGTTATGCTAAGATGAGCTGGATACATCTCTGGGTAAGAACACTCTTCAATTCCTCTTTACAATCTCTTACCACTGAACCATCCCTACACTTTGGATACATTTTTACCACAACCATCACCCCCTCCCCCTCCCCTGGCTGGCAATCAAGGCCCTGGATGTTTAATTCCTTATATAAAACCTTCCTGACTTACTCCAGCCTACACTGGCTGTGTTAGACATTTCTTAGGTATCTCCTCATATTTCCTCAGCCTTGCCAGCCTATGGACTTTTTCCATGTCTTAGCTGCTACCATAGCCTAAAGCTTACCCTTTGGGCTATGAGATTCTGTAATAGGTCCTGATGGATGTCTTGTCCTGGATTGTGTGGCTTCCCAGTGGCTCTTACTATGAAGCCATGTGTACTAGTCACTTACTGAGTGTATGGCTCCTTTGGCTACATTCAGAGTTGGATGAACTATCATGCCATAATTAGGATTTGGCTGTCCAGGCAGCTGCCAAAGGGCTGGATGGCAAGATCCAACAGAAGGGGAGTTAACTCCCCATGAAGTAAACTAGACAAATGGAAACTAGGATACAAGATGGAGACAGGAAGTTAAATTCTTACCCTACTCTGCCATGGACTACTTGTGCTTTTTCCTATAGTCTATGTGAAGAAGTCCCATATAATCAAACACATGAATATGCAGAATGATGTTGTTTCTCCATGGAGCAAAGACCAGTGCAGAATCACATAATCCTGAATCACTTTTCTTTCTTTTATCCATCTATTATTTCTTTCACTATCACACTAAGAATACATTTTCTAAATAAAACATAAGTTTACATCTTTATATCAGTTTTTCCCCCTAAAGAAAGTAGGCTAAACGAATCATACCAGGAATGGTTCTAGAAAGCTAACTATCAGAGTGCAGTTTTGGAATTGGATTATGTTATGACTTTGTTAAGTTAACATTTGTTAATTGTGGAGCATAGGGTGCTGATGGTAAGTCACAGTTCTACAATAGACCACGAGAGAAATTGAAATAGAGAAGTTTATTACTCACAGGTCCTGGAGGAAGTACACAGTATGCTTCGAGAGGCTACATGGAGAGGTCAAGGTAGAGTGCAGACATAGAGAGCAATAGGACCTGGGGCACATGCCTTTATTAGGATCTGTGGGTGGAGTGTTTTGGGACTCCTGGGCTAAGTCTAGTTTGGTCAATTCAAACCTAAAGAACAGGGTTTGGTAATTCCATGGGGGTTTATATCTAAGGAGTGCACAGGGAAGACAGTAGGAGGAACAAGAGTTTGTTGATCACAAGGGCTACTGGGAGGTTGTATTGGGACTTTACATTTGCTTGCAATTCTGTGGGCTATTATCTAGGGTGTGTACTTGCATGAAGGGTTAGTGTCAGTTTATGGTTCCTGAACACTGCCTGGCCAAATAGAATGGATGCTGGGTCAGTGATAGCTTAGCTAAACTATCAACACATTGATATTTTGAGAACAATTAGAATCATATTGATGATGGTAAGTGGTATAGTAGGAACCCCTAGTATTCAGGGTATCTTATATGGTTTTCTTTGAAAGCAGAGCTTAAGACAAGTTGTTGAATGCAGGTCGTTTCTTTGGGACATGATCTCAGGAAGCAGAAGTGAGGAAGAGGAGAGATTAAGAAAGGTAATGAAGGAAAGGCAATATAAATATGTATTATTGAGATAACCTGTATGAGAAAAAAAGGACTAAATTTTGCTGGACCCTTGATACAGAATGCCTCCCAGAATTTTCCACTTGAAAATAATGAGAATGAAGTATTTAATCAGAGTCCCATCTCATAAAAAAAGAATTATTTCCAGAGATGTCAGCTCCCCAGCACTTCTACATTACTCTTGCACTTGGGATAGTAAACCCAGGCAAGAGATGGGTCAGTATCATATAACAGAATCTCAGTGCCCAAGTGTAACAGATTGGCTCCGGGAGCAAGAGGCTATGGGAGAGGAAGGAAGAGTGAGGAAGGAAGTGGAATGAGATGACATTTGTTGCTTGAAGGGGGACATTTCCACCAGGAGGTGAATCTGGATTTGCATGGCATTGTCTGTGTCAAGAATGGCTAAAATCAGAGGTGGCCTACAGGAATGCTGTGGAAAACCAAAGAGATCTGTTCTGGTCTGTCTTAGCATCATTCAGAAGAGCTGTGCTTTAGGTTATATCTCTATGGGAGACCACCTTCCTTGCCTCAGGAAACAGCAACTGAATCATAGCAATTGATGGAGTACTACCATGTATTTAACTAGGGGGAAGATCTAGTCACAGCTACTATTCTGCATACGGTAAAATTAGTGGAGTAGATAAAAACAGTGTGCCAATTATCATTTTATTGTCTCTCACCTCTGAACGCATCTTTCTTTGCCTGGCTTTATGATACGAAAGCCGGACCCTGTAAACATTACCAGTGGGTGCAATGTTGCTAGTGGGTGCAGTGTTATGCTTTATCAGTAGTAGGCCCTGGAGGAAAGCTACAAGGCATAGCAAAGGTTGGGAACTCTATTCCTGATTTTAGTGTGTGTGCTTTTTTCCTACTACAGAGTGGTTGGCTGCTGGAGGCATGCAGGGGCTCCAGTGGTTCTCCAGTGAGTTTCTCTGGCAGCTTCCTATTGACCAGTTCTGGTCCACCAAACTCTGGAGGACTTCCCATCCACCCAGAAGACTACAGCCATGAGGTCTGACTCTTAGCTTCGTGGGTGAGCCTTTTTCCTTCTTTGGCTACTCCCCTTCTCTTCTAGAGGTAGTAAGCTACTTCATACATTTGTTGTGCCTGTGTTCCTTAAAGAGTTGTTTATTTTTTTCTACCTTTTTCAGTAATCACATTTTACCATTTTACTAGTAACTAGTTCTTTATATTAAGATTTCCCTACTCAGATTATTAGAATGGCTGCTTTCTTGACTGGACCCTTGCCATTACATCACTACCATTACTTGACTCCTGACACACAGATACTTATCTGGTTCATATTTCTTTGCCAAATCTCATAATAAGGAAGAGCCCAGGCAGTTTGTCTTTACACACACAGGACAGAAGTGTACTTGTACTTGTGCCTCTTAGCTATTCTAACCTTCTTGATCTCATAATATAGCCCAGGGGAATCTGGATGGCCTTAACATTCTATGGATCATTCTGATGGTCAACCAGAGAACATCGTGCTAGGAATTGGACAGCAAAAACTGGCAACTATACACATACCTCCATAAGATGCAGGCACACCAAAACAACAACAACAACAACAACAATAGGAGATACAAATCATGGCAGTGCATTAATCTCTATAAAACATGGGGTCTAGGTCTAGAGTGTGATGGTACACCCCCTGTAAGATGAAGGACAATTTGCTATACCTCACATTTTCTGCAACTAAAAAGAGCCTTGTTGGCCTCTTTGGATTTTAAAAGCACTGTTCATTGCATTTGCAAATACTTCACTGACTACCAGTGAATCCTGCTGTGATTTGTGACAATTATCCTGGAAATGCCTCCAGACCCTCGTTCTTCCTGCCCTGCTCTTGCCCTGCTCCTTTCTCTTCCAGGTTCCTGATTGCTGGCTTTGTGACCAGTCCTGTCTTCAGGTGTTGAATCCACTCTCTGGGTTGCATCATAGGTCTCCCTAGAAGACTTTGGCTTGGCTGTGCCTTCGGCTCTCAGCACTTTCAATGCCTGTAGTAAAAATTCTCCACTCCAGCTCCAGCAGCCAGGCCTGTGTCCTGGCAAGGCCAGTAGACTCTCTGAAGTACAACCCCATCCATGTAGCTAGCTACCTCTGGAGCTGAGTGCTGGGTATCTGACTTCACTGAAGCCCTTGTTGGACAGGAGGGTGTCTCAGATAGAGTACTCAGCTGCTAATGTGACTGGGAGTTTTACAGGTAGAAATCAGAGAATTAGTATGGGGCCCATGCTGAGGTTGGCACTGCAGCTAATACAGGAACTGCTACAACATGCAAAGGGGGATGAAGCTTTGGTGGGACACGGAAATTGCCTCCAGGGCTGATAGGAGAAACCTAAGACTCTGGGAATTTCCAGTTTTAGGAGGGCAACAGAACGTTATACTCTCCCATGGGTAAGGATTTAAGCCAATCTCATCTAGAAGCTCAGGCGCAGGGTGAACTCCGATTATCTGACTTAAGTAAAGTAAAAGTAAAAGTAAAAATTTTATAAACACAGGGGCACCTGGATGTCTCAGTCAGTTAAGCATCTGCCCTCAGCTCAGGTCATGATCTCAGGGTCCTGGGATCATGACCTGAGCCGAAGGTAGTCGCTTAACCGACTGAGCCACCCAGGTGCCCCTAAATAAAATCTTTTAAAAAATAAAAAGAAGTAATAAACATAGATCAAATCACAGTTAGGTCAATCTTGAGCTTGCATGATTCATGAGCTCTTTCCCCCTCTAAGCCCTTTGGTCTACACCAGCTGTCCAGTTATTTGGGCAGTTTCAGCCCCTGTACCTATAGGTTGCGGTAAGGAGGACTGGCTCTTACCACACTCCGAGCTTCAGGAGAGAGCAGCCACTGCTGTGATGAGATTCCTCTCTCCTAACCGATTGTAGGTTGTACTGCAACCAACGTCAGCAGTGACAGAAGGATCTGTTACATGGAAGGAACCTGGGCTAAAGAGCAACTGTCAGAAAAATCCACATGGAGAAATCAGCATGATCTAGAGAAGGTGAGAAGGTGGCAGGGGCACTGAGGCAGATTAAATTGTGCAGGAGGCATGCTGGGTGGTGGCAAGAGTCGAGAAAGGTTAAAAAATGGGGCCTCTTGAAAGCAGAGCTATGCTGCTTCCCAAGACCAGCACCCCACCCCAGGATGTTCTTTGTGTCAGAGGGGATGGTAAAGGCTCTCAGGACAGCTCTGGTCAGCATGGCTGGAGTGAGAGGCAGGCCAGTGCATTGGGGCTCATCTCTGTAGCCTGATAATCTTGCCTTTTATTGCCTGAGTGACTTGAGGCAAATGATTTAAACTCTTTAAGCCTTAGCTCCCTATTCTGTAAAATGGGGGTAATGATTATACTTATATATGTATTTTTAAAGATTTTATTTATTTATTTGGCAGAGAGAGAGAGAACACAAGTAGGGAGAGTGGTAGATAGAGGGAGAGGGAGAAGCAGGCTCCCCACTGAGCAGAGAGCCCGATGTGGGGCTCGATCCCAGGACTCTGGGATCATGACCTGAGCCGAAGGCAGCCGCTTAACTGACTGAGCCACCCAGGCGCCCTATACTGATATTTCATAGGACTATTGGTGAGGAATAAAATGTTATCTAGCATATTAAAGATTTAGCCAGGTGCCTGATACATAGCAAGTGCTCAGCAAATGTGAACTATCCTTGTTATACTTCAAGGGAAAAGTGGGACCAGAGATCCTGGAGGGGAAATGCCAGCTGACCCAGGTCTCAGAGCCTGTTCCATCCTTATTCTCCTCCCTAGGGGGGGCAGTGTGCTGAAGTGAGAGCAGCATCAGAATGAGGCCCAGCAGCCCAGGGTCCCACCCTGTTGTGCTGCTAATTTACCAGGTCCTTTATTCTTGCTTCTTACTTTATTCTCTCTGTATCTCACTTTCCTTGTTTACAAAATGGGTCATTGGTCTCTGACATCATGTGAATATTTGGGGCTCTAAACAACATGGACAGAGGCTATTCACAAGGTTGGAGGGGTCAACAGGTGGTACGGACAGGAGGGAGGGACATTCCAGGGAAGGCTCAAAGGTAATGCTGATGGTAGACGCCCATTCCTGTGCTTCAGGTAGCATGAAATCTGTGTCTCCAAGGGGAGCAGGAGGAGAGAGGGTGCTAAGATGGAGAGGGCAGGGTGCCAAGGGGATGTTTCAGACTGGAGCACCTGGATGTCAGGGCTATTGGACCCAGCCCCCTGGGCTCTGAGGCAATCCAGTGAGATGCCACAGTGTGTGGCCCCATGGGAAATACCTCCCCAATGCTGATAAGTTGTGCTTTGGAATAGACACATGAGACTGTTCTATATTTCTACTGGGACACAATGATGAAAGGTTGTTTTTATGTAGGGGAGGAGACCAAAGGCAGCTGTGAGGAAATGCAGACAAAGGAGGACAGCTCAGTCCTGCCCCAGAAAAACTTCAGACTAAGGAGGAAGAAAGTATGTTTCACACTGTAAATACTACATAGACAGCTGAGAATTAATGTGATCACTCAGGAGACTTCTAGGATGGCATGGAAAGAAATCACTAAACAGTGATGAGACGCCCTGGGCCCACCACTTACCAGCCATATGTCCTTGAGCCAGTCTCACAAGGCAGAGACATAGCTGCCCATGAAGTTTCGGTTCTGAGGAGTGGTGGTTGGCAGGACTCCAAGCATTGCTCTGACGTGGTGTAAGTCCCTCAGCTTTATGACATGTCATTTACAACCTGATAGAGAGGGACTAAGCCTTCCTGTTTCCATACTGGGTTAAATGTGGGGAAGGGCAAATGGAGTCTGGTTTTGGAAACTTGTCTCATCTACAGTTCCCTCTCTTTCCCTAGGACCCATAACTCAAAAAATCAGGGCTTAAATCAGAAGTACTTCAATTCTTCCGCATACTTTGGCCTTGAACAAATTCCATGATGATCTGTTGATGTTCTGGGGGTTAAAGCTTTCTGTAACTTTGAAAGGCCTGGGGTAATAGTGTAGCTTCATTATTATAATCCCTAAAAGCCTGTCATTTCTTCTCTGGGCATCACCACCACAAGGTGTTAGCCTTGGGCTGCCTGAGTCCATCTTATGGCATCGGAGTGGATCCACAAGCCTGTGCAGGAAAATGGAAAATGCTCCCAGACTGTTCTCTAAAAGGTAGTTCTCCAGACATTGCTATGACCAGACAACTTTCTGGAAACATCACTGCCAAGGTACTGATGGTTCTTCTCTACATAAAGCTTCTCTGGCTAAGTGGGCTAGGTTTTCCAGTGAATCCCTATACCCTGGAGTCCCCTTTGGTCTCCTTTTAGCACTCTCTGCCAATTTGAGCATAGGATTTGTGGTGTCAGAGAACAACTTACACCTGGAGACATACATGAAATTTCAGCCTAAAGAACAACTTTTCGCTTAGTGCTGATTAACCTAGCTGGTGGGCCCCTCACAGATTATTTCCCCAGTGTTTTTGCCAGGAAGCTGTCCCATTTCTTGAGCTCAATCCTTGAATGACAGAAGATTATTTTGTCTAGGAATCTATATTTCCATGTACCCTTTGTTGAAATTTCCTCAGTCCCCCTGACCCAATTCAAAGGTGAAGGATTTTGTACACACACCACCCCTTTTGATATTGAGCAGTGCTCCACTCTCCTGGAAGCCTGATGTTTGTTTATCACTTGATTGTGACCCTTTTATTTTCTGGCCATATCCTGTTGCCATTTTTGTATGCGGCTTATCTCCTTCCCAATATTCTAGTTCTCCTTAGCCAGGGATCCCCTTCATCATTTTTACACCCTCTGCAGTAAATTCTGCCCTGTGTCCAATGAGAGGCACAGTCACTCCCTACCACTAGTAAGATGCCTTATCCTGCTTGGTATTCAACAGTAGTTTATAAACAAATTTCATGTGTATTATCTATTTTTTTTAATCTTTTTTTCTTATTATGTTATGTTAATCACCATACATCATTAGTTTTGATGTAGTGTTCCATGATTCACTGTTTGAGTATAACACCCAGTGCTCCATGCAGTACGAGCCCTATTTAATACCCATCACCAGGCTAACCCATCCCCCCACCCCCCTCCCCTCTAGAACCCTCCGTTTGTTTCTCAGACTCCATAGTCTCTCATGGTTCGTCTCCCCCTCTGATTTCCCCGCCTTCATTTTTCCCTTCCTGCTATCTTCTTCTTCTTCTTTTTTTTTTTTTTTAACATATAATGTGTTATATGTTTCAGAGGTACAGGTCTGTGATTCAACAGTCTTACACAATTCACAGTGCTCACCATAGCACATACCATCCCCAATGTCTATCACCCAGCCACCCCATCCCTCCCACCCTCCACAACTCCAGCAAACCTCAGCTTGTTTCCTGAGATTAAGAATTCCTCATATCAGTCAGGTCATATGATACATGTCTTTCTCTGAATGACTTATTTCGCTCAGCATAATACCCTCCAGTTCCATCCATGTCATTGCAAATGGCAAGATCTCATTCCTTTTGATGGCTGCATAATATGCCATTGTATATATATATATACCAAATCTTCTTTATCCGTTCATCTGTCAGTGGACATCTTGGCTCTTTCCACAGTTTGGTTATTGTGGACATTGCTCCTATAAACATCAGGGTGGGGCGCCTGGGTGGCTCAGTTGGTTAAGCGACTGCCTTCGGCTCAGGTCATGATCCCGGAGTCCTGGGATCGAGTCCCACATCGGGCTCCCAGCTCAGCGGGGAGCCTGCTTCTCCCTCTGACCCTATCCCCTCTCATGCTGTTTCTCTCTCTCTCTCTCTCTCTCTCTCTCAAATAAATAAATAATTAATTTAAAAACAAAAAAACAAAACAAAAAAAACATCAGGGTGCATGTACCCATTGGATCCCTACATTTGTATCTTTGGGGTAAATACCCTGTAGTGCAAATGCTGGGTCCCATGGTAGCTCTATTTTCAACTTTTTGAGGAACATCCATACTGTTTTCCAGAGTGGCTGCACCAGCTTGCATTCCCACCAACAGTGTAGGAGGTCTTTCAACCATTTTGTGTCTATTTTTGTGTGTGGTGTAAGGAAATGGTCCAGTTTCATTCTTCTGCATGTGGCTATCCAATTTTCCCAACACCATTTGTTGAAGAGACTGTCTTTGTTCCATTGGACATTCTTTCCTGCTTTGTCAAATATGAGTTGACCATAGAGTTGAGGGTCCATTTCTGGGCTCTATTCTGTTCCATTGATCTATGTGTCTGTTTTTGTGCCAGTACCATGTTGTCTTGGTGATGACAGCTTTGTAATAGAGCTGGAAGTCCGGAATTGTGATGCCGCCAGCTTTGCTTTTTTTTTCAACATTCCTCTGGCTATTCGGGGTCTTTTGTGGTTCCATACAAATTTTAGGATTATTTGTTCCATTTCTTTGAAAAAAGTGGATGGTATTTTGATGGGGACTGCTTTGAATGTGTAGATTGCTCCAGGTAGCATTGACATCTTCACAATATTTGTTCTTCCAATCCATGAGCATGGAACATTTTTCGATTTCTTTGTGTCTTCCTCAATTTCTTTCATGAGTTTTTTATAGTTTTCTGAGTACAGATCCTTTGCCTCTTTGGTTAGATTTATTCCTAGGTATCTCATGGTTTTGGGTGCAATTGTAAATGGGATCGACTCCTTCATTTCTCTTTCTTCTGTCTTGTTGTTGGTGTATAGGAATGCCACTGATTTCTGTGCATTGATTTTATATCCTGCCACTTGACTGAATTCCTGTATGGGTTCTAGCAGTTTTGGGGTGGAGTCTTTGGGGTTTTCCACATAAAGTATCATATCATCTGCAAAAAGTGAGAGTTTGACTTCTTCTTTGCCAATTTGGATGCCTTTGATTTCTTTTTGTTGTCTGATTGCTGTGGCTAGGACTTCCAATACTATGTTGAATAGCAGTGGTGATAGTGGACATCCCTGCCATGTTCCTGACCTTAGGGGGAAAGCTCTCAGTTTTTTCCCATTGAGAATGATATTCACTGTAGGTTTTTCATAGATGGCTTTTATGATATTGAGGTATGTACCCTCTATCCCTATACTCTGAAGAGTTTTGATTAAGAAAGGATGCTGTACTTTGTCAAATGCTTTTTCTGCATCTATTGAGAGGATCATATGATTCTTGTTCTTTCTTTTGTTAATGTATTGTATCACATTGATTGATTTGCGGATGTTGAACCAACCTTGCAGCCCAGGGATAAATCCCACTTGGTCGTGGTGAATAATCCTTTTAATGTACTGTTGGATCCTATTGGCTAGTATTTTGGTGAGAATTTTTGCATCCATGTTCATCAGGGATATTGGTCTGTAATTCTCCTTTTTGATGGGGTCTTTGTCTGGTTTTGGGATCAAGGTAATGCTGGCCTCATAAAATGAGTTTGGATGTTTTCCTTCCATTTCTATTTTTTGGAACAGTTTCAGAAGAATAGGTATTAATTCTTCTTGAAATGTTTGGTAGAATTCCCCTGGGAAGCCATCTGGCCCTGGGCTTTTGTTTTTTGGGAGATTTTTGATGACTGCTTCAATTTCCTTAGTGGTTATAGGTCTGTTCAGGTTTTCTATTTCTTCCTGGTTCAGTTTTGGTAGTTGATACATCTCTAGGAATGCCTCCATTTCTTCCAGGTTATCGAATTTGCTGGCATAGAGTTGCTCATAATATGTTCTTCTAATTGTTTATATTTCTTTGGTGTTGGTTGTGATCTCTCCTCTTTCATTCATGATTTTGTTGATTTGGGTCATTTCTCTTTTCTTTTTGATAAGTCTGGCCAGGGGTTTATCAATCTTGTTAATTCTTTCAAAGAACCACCTCCTAGTTTCGTTGATTTGTTCTACTGTTCTTTTAGTTTCTATTTCATTGATTTCTGCTCTGATCTTTATTATTTCTCTTCTCCTGCGGGGTTTAGGCTTTACTTGCTGTTCTTTCTCCAGCTCCTTTAGGTGTAGGGTTAGGTTGTGTACTTGAGACCTTTCTTGTTTCTTGAGAAAGGCTTGTATTGCTATATACGTTCCTCTTAGGACTGCCTTTGCTGCATCCCAAAGATTTTGAATAGTTGTGTTTTCATTTTCATTGGTTTCCATGTATTTTTTTAATTCTTCTTTAATTTCCTGGTTGACCCATTCATTCTTCAGTAGGATGCTCTTTAGCCTCCATGTATTTGAGTTCTTTCCGACTTTCTTCTTGTGATGAGTTCTAGTTTCAAAGCATTGTGGTCTGAAAATAGGCAGGGAATGATCCCAATCTTTTGGTATCGGTTGAGACCTGATTTATGACCTAGGTTGTGATCTATTCTGGAGAATGTTCCATGGACTCTAGAGAAGAATGTGTATTCCGTTGCTTTGTGGTGGAATGTTCTGAATATGTCTGTGAAGTCCATTTGGTCCAGTGTGTCATTTAAAGTCTTTATTTCCTTGTTGATGTTTTGCTTAGACGATCTGTCCATTTCAGTGAGGGGGGTGTTAAAGTCCCTCACTATTATTGTATTGTTGTCGATGTGTTTCTTTGCTTTTGTTATTAATTGCCTTATATAATTGGCTGCTCCCATGTTAGGGGCATAGATATTTACAATTGTTAGATCTTCTTGTTGGATAGATCCCTTAAGTAGGATATAATGTCCTTCCTCATCTCTTATTACGGTCTTTGGTTTAAAATCTAATTTGTCTGATATAAGGATTGCCACCCCAGCTTTCTTTTGGTGTCCATTAACATGGTAAATGGTTTTCCACCCCCTCACTTTCAATCTGGGGGTGTCTTTGGGTCTAAAATGAGTCTCTTGCAGACAGCATATCGATGGGTCTTGTTTTTTAATCCAGTCTGATAGCCTGTGTCTTTTGATTGGGGCATTTAGCCCATTTATATTCAGGGTAACTATTGAAAGATAGGAATTTAGTGTCACTGTATTGCCTGTAAGGTGACTGTTACCGTATATTGTCTGTATTCCTTTCTGGTCTATGTTGCTTTTATGGTCTCTCTTTGCTTAGAGGACCCCTTTCAAGATTTCCTGTAGGGCTGGTTTTGTGTTTGCAAATTCCTTTAGTTTTTGTTTGTCCTGGAAGCTTTTTATCTCTCCTTCAATTTTCAATGACAGCCTAGCTGGATATAGTATTCTTGGCTGCATATTGTTCTCATTTAGTGCTCTGAAGTTATCATGCCAGTCCTTTCTGGCCTGCCAGGTCTCTGTGGATAGGTCTGTTGCCAATCTAATGTTTCTACCCTTGTAGGTTACATATCTCTTCTCCTGAGCTGCTTTCAGGAATTTCTCTTTGTCTATGAGACTCGTAAGTTTTACTATTAGATGTCGGGGTGTTGACCTATTTTTATTGATTTTGAGAGGGGTTCTCTGTGTCTCCTGGATTTTAATGCCTGTTTCCTTTCCCAAATTAGGGAAGTTCTCTGCTATAATTTGCTCCATTATACCTTCTGCCCCTCTCTCTCTTTCTTCTTCTTCTGGGATCCCAATTATTCTAATGTTTCATCTTATGGTATCGCTTATCTCTCGAATTCTGCCCTCGTGATCCAGTAGTTGTTTATCTCTCTTTTTCTCCGCTTCTTTATTTTCCATGATTTCATCTTCTATATTACTGATTCTCTCTTCTGCCTCATTTAATCTAGCAGTTAGTGCCCCCATTTTTGATTGCACCTCATTAATAGCCTTTTTGATTTCTACTTGGTTGGATTTTAGTTCTTTTACTTCTCCAGAAAGGGTTTCTCTAATAACTTCCATATTTTTTTTAAGTCCAGCTAGTATCTTTAAAGTGATGATTCTGAACTCTAGATCTGACATCGTACTAATGTCCGTATTGAGTAGGTCCCTGGCAGTCGGTACTACCTCTTGTTCTTTTTGTTGAGGTGATTTTTTCCATCTTGTCATTTTGTTCTCTCATTAATCTATTCTCCTCTG
>NC_058413.1:81040050-81106873 GCF_002201575.2 Neomonachus schauinslandi | reverse complement strand
GGCAGTCGGTACTACCTCTTGTTCTTTTTGTTGAGGTGATTTTTTCCATCTTGTCATTTTGTGCAGAGGAGAATAGATTAATGAGAGAACAAAATGCTAGCAGAGTAACAACGTCCCCAGAAAATATACTCTAAACAAATCAGAAAAGACCTGAAGCAGTGGGAAAAGAAAGGGAAAGAGAAAAAAGAGAAAAAAAAAAAAGAAAAAGAAAAAGATAAAGATAAAAACAAAAACAAACAAAACAAAACAACAACAACAACAAAAAAAACAGAATGTGATCAAATATGATCAGGCTGGTATATAGATCAGTGCCACACACTAGATTTGGGGTGTATTTTGGTCTTTTAGAAGAAAGTGCCTCCCAAAATTTTAAAGAAAGAAAAACTTATATATGTACAAAAATAAGGGTTGATATGATGGAGGGATGGAATATGACTGTAAAGATGGAAATTATAAAAAATTTTATAAAAGGAATTTATAAGAAGTTGTTTGAAAAAAGAAAGAAGAGGATTTAAAAAAAGAAAAAAGGAAAAAAAAGGTAGAGGATGTGATCAGGCAGGGGAAAATAGAAAACACCATATACTAGAGATTTAGGGTATATTTTAATCTGTTAGAAGAAACTATCTCAAAATTTTAAAGAGAGAACAACTTATATATACAAGCCAAAAATACAGGTAACTACTATGAAGGGATAGAATATGACTCTAAAAATGAATAATAAAAATGTTTTTTTTTTAAAAAAGGGATTGATAAGATGTTGGTCCTCTCAATTGATGCAGAAAAAGCATTTGACAAAATACAACATCCTTTCCTGATTAAAACTCTCCAGAGTATAAGGATAGAGGGAACATTCCTCAAGTTCATAAAATCCATCTATGGAAAACCCACAGCAAATATCATCCTCAATGGGTAACAGCTGAGAGCCTTTCCCTTAATATCAGGAACACGTCAATGTTGCCCACTCTCACCACTATTGTTCAACATAGTACTAGAATTCCTAGCAACAGCATCAGACAACAAAAAGAAATAAAAGGTATTCAAATTGGCAGAGAAGAAGTCAAACTCTCTCTTTTCGCAGACGACATGATACTTTATGTGGAAAACCCAAGACTCCACCCCCAAATTACTAGAACTTATCCAGCAATTCAGTAATGTGGCAGGATACAAAATCAATGGACAGAAATCAGTTGCTTTCTTATACACTAACAACGCAATTGTAGAAAGAGAAATTAAAGAAAGGATTCCATTTACAATAGCACCAAAAACCATAAGATACCTCGGAATAAACCTAACCAAAGAGGTAAAGGATCTATACTCTAGGAACTACAAAACACTCATGAAAAAATTGAAGAAGACACAAAAAGATGGAAAAATATTCCATGCTCATGGATCGGAAGAATAAATATTGTTAAAATATCTATGCTACCCATAGCAATCTATACCTTCAATGCCATCCCGATCAAAATTCCAATGACATTTTTCAAAGTGCTGGAACAAACAATCCTAAAATTTGTATGGAATCAGAAAAGAACCTGAATTGCCGAGGAAATGTTGAAAAAGAAAAACAAAGCTGGGGGCATCACGTTGCCCTGTTTCAAGCTATATTACAATGCAGTGATCACCAAGACAGCATGGTACTGGCACAAAAACAGACATAAAGACCAGTGGAACAGAATAGAGAGCCCAGATATGGACCCTAAACTCTATGGTCAAATAATCTTTGACAAAGCAGGAAAAAACATGCAATGGAAAAAAGACAGTTTTTTCAATAAATGGTGCTGGGAAAATTGGACAGCCACATGCAGAAGAATGAAACTCGACCATTCTCTGACACCATTCACAAAGATAAACTCAAAGTTGATGAAAGACCTCAATGTGAGACAGGAATCCATCAAAATCCTAGAGGAGAACATAGGCAGTAACCTCTTTGACATCGGCCACAGCAACTTCTTTCAAGATACATCTCCAAAAGCTAGTGAAACAAAAGCAAAAATGAACTTTTGGGACTTCATCAAGATAAAAAGCTTCTGCACAGCAAAGGAAACAGTCAACAAAACAAAGAGGCAACCCACAGAATGGGAGAAGATATTTGCAAATGTCACTACAGATAAAGGGCTGGTATCCAAGATCTATAAAGAACTTCTCAAACTCAACACCCAAAAAACAAATAATCAAGTCAAAAAGTGGGCAGAAGATATGAACAGACACTTCTCTGAAGAAGACATACAAATGGCTAACAGACATATGAAAAAATGTTCATCATCATTAGCCATCAGGGAAATCCAAATCAAAACCACACTGAGATACCACCTTACACCAGTTAGAATGGCAAAAATGGACAGGGAAAGAAACAACAAATGTTGGAGAGGTTGTGGAGAAAGGGGAACCCTCTTACACTGTTGGTGGGAATGCAAATTGGTACAGCCACTTTGGAAAACAGTGTGGAGGTTCCTCAAAAATTTAAAAATAGAGCGACCCTATGACCCAGCAATTGCACTACTCGGTATTTACCCCAAAGACATAGATGTAGTGAAAAGAAGGGCCATATGCACCCCAATGTTCATAGCAGCAATGTCCGCAATAGCCAAACTGTGGAAAGAGCTGAGATGCCCTTCAACAGATGAATGGATAAAGAAGATGTGGTCCATATATACAATGGAATATTACTCAGCCATCAGAAAAGATGAATACCCAACTTTTACATCAACATGGATGGGCCTGGAGGAGATTATGCTAAGTGAATTAAGTCAAGCAGAGAAAGTCAATTATCATATGGTTTCACTTATTTGTGGAACATAAGGAATAGCGTGGAGGACATTAGGAGAAGGAAGGAAAAAATGGGCAGGGGGAATTGGAGGGAGAGATGAACCATGAGAGACTATGGACCTGAGAAACAAACAGGGTTTTAGAGGGGAGGGGGGAAGCGGGATTGGTTAGCCTGGTGATGGGTATTAAGGAGGGCACGTACTACATGGAGCACTGGGTGTTATATGAAAACAATGGATCGTGGATCACTACATCAAAAACTAATGATGTATTGTATGGTGACTAACATAACATAATAAAATTAAAAACTACAAAAAAAAAGGGAAAATGGATTGATAAGATGTTGGTTGAAAAGGGAAAAAGAAAATTCAAAAAAAAAGAAATTAAAAAAAAATTAACTTTGAAAGACTAAAGAATTATGGGAAAAAAGCCATGAATTCTATGTGCAGAGTTCCCCTAGTGCTGGAGTTCTGCCATTCTCATTGATCCGTAAACCTGTTCTTGCCTGGGTGTTCTTGCTGATCTTCTGGGGGAGGGGCCTGTTGCCGTGTTTCCCAATTGTCTTTGCCGGAGACAGAATTGCTCCACCCTTGCCAGTCCGCGCTAAGTAATCTGCTTGGGTTTGCTCTCGGGATCTTTTGTTCCCCACAAGCTTTCTGTACATCTTTGGAGGACGAGAGTGAAAATGGCAGCCTCCCAGTGTCCTCCTGGAGGAGCCGAGAACTCAGGGCCCCGCTCCTCAGTGCGCCCCCAGAGAAAAGCAGTCAATCACTCCGTCTCCCTAGTCTCTGGCTGCACTCCTCGCTCACCCAGCCTGTGACCGAGCGTTTCTATCTCTGGCACATGACCCCGTGTGGAGTCTCCAAACCCAGCAGATCCCTGCGGTGTGCTCCCACGCTGCTCCTCCCGGGGGAGGAAGGGGAGTCTCCCCAGATCTGCCACTTGTTGCGTCCCTGCTGGAGGAACAGTGGCCCGACTGTGCCTCGGATCACAGTTTATGGCAACCGTGAGCTTAGAGCCCGTTCCCTGGCTCCGTCTCTGCAGCCGGCTTCCCTGCTCCGATACCTGGGAGCTCTGCCTCACTCAGGTACCCCCGGTCTTTCTGTGACCCCGAGGGTCCTGAGACCACACTGTCCCGCGAGGGTTC
Organism: Neomonachus schauinslandi; assembly: GCF_002201575.2. Lineage (NCBI taxonomy): Eukaryota > Metazoa > Chordata > Mammalia > Carnivora > Phocidae > Neomonachus > Neomonachus schauinslandi. The sequence goes on along the minus strand of NC_058413.1, from coordinate 81,102,960 downwards.
CACCCACCCCTTAGCCACTGGAATGACATCCCTCAGCGGAGCAGACTTCTAAATGCTCCGATTTTGTGCTCCGCTGCTCTATCTCTTGCCAGAAGCAGCCAACGGAGGCCCCCTCCCTGCCATCTATCCTCCCGAATATCACTTTGGATTCACTTCTCCACAAGTCCTACCTTTCAGAAAGTGGTCACTTTTCTGTTCAGAGAGTTGCTGCTATTCCTTTCTTCAATCTCCTGTTGTAGGTATTCAGAATGGTTTGATCCCTATCCAGCTGAATTCCTGGGACCAGATGAAATTAAGTCTCCTACTCCTTCGCCATCTTGCTCCTCCTTCATGTGTATTATCTAATTAAAGCTTCTTCAAAATCCCCTCATCTTTGAGCCTTGAGCACAGGGACCATTACTGATCATCATGACATTTTATCTTCAGTTCTCAGCACAGGTTCTGGCACATTAGAAATATACTATGACTGTTTATTGAGTGGATTCTGAGGGGATTGTCCTCATTATGTAGGTGAGAAAATGGAGGCCCATTGTGTTTAAGTGACCATTTTAAGGTTAAGTAAGGGTTAAAGGCTAGACACAAATTCAGGTTTTCTGATTCTAATGGCAACACTTTTTCTAGCAGAAGAGAATCCAGTAAGAGCTACAATCATTCTAAGGCTATGATTATGTTTCTTAGTCTCCTGGATTATGAGAAAGCATGGTCTTTCCCACTGTGGTTCCTGGCTTGTCTTTCCATTCCAGCTCAAACATTGCTCATTCTTGGATACTAATCCCAAGGCTAAAACCAGAACTTCCTGACAAGTGGTCCATGGTGTCATGTTCTGAGACCAGGTTCACACATGGGCTGAAATTTGGATTCCTCATCCATCCAGGGTGGGGCTTAGCACTGCCAGGGACCCCCACACTGGTCACCTCCAGGCAGCCAATAAGAACCTCATCAATTGATCCTGGCTTGTCTTAGCAATTCTACCATACTCCTTGTGTACCTGCCATAAAATAAAACAGGGACAAGGTAAGCATCACCCATACCCAATGCACACACACACACACACACACACAGACCTGCTCCTCTAAATAGCTCCTGCTTGCAGAACCTTTCCTAGACAGGTCATAAACAGTTTTCCTCGTTGTCTCCTTTGGGGGCCCAGGCTGTGGGGTGCCCTCTGTAGCCCATTTAAAGAAATCTCCCTCTTCTTTCTGTTCCACAGAGAGCATCCTATGTGGGATGCCTTCTTGCACCCAAGTCACCCAACCCCAAAGAAGGTTAGACAACCCAGGCTTTGGAGTGAGACTGATCTGGGCTCAATTCTAGCTTCTCAGGTTCCAGCTGTGTACCCTGGGCCATCATTTACTTAGTCCCTCTGTTCATCCACTTCCTCCTCTGTAAAATGAAGATGGACTGGAATGGAAAAAATATGTGCAGCATTTAGCAAAGTGCCAGGCACAAGGTATTGTTACCACCATCATCATTATTGTGTTTACCCAGATTTTGCTATCATCTGGAAACCTCCATCTAAATGCATCAGTGTGACAAAATCAGATACCATGCAACAAGAATGCAATACCATTATGAAATATTCCTGCACAACAACAAGCAAGAAGCTAATCAAGCCTCTATATTTAAGCATCCAGGTTACACTTAAGTTAAACATACCATTTAGCTAAATACAGAATGTGGGAAATTCTATAGGAACAAATGACCCAGTTTCAACAAAATAAATGGCATGGGGAAAGGAGGAAAGGGTAAGTGTGACAGATTTAAAGCCACCAACAGCGATGTGTGCACCTTATATAGATCCTGATTAAATATACCAAGTGTAAGAAGGCATTTTTTAAGAAAATCAAGGAATTTGAACATAAGCCAAGTATTATTTGATATTAAAGAATTGTTAGGAATTTTATTAGATATGATTGTAGAATTGTAGTCATGGGTTAAAATGTTTATTATCATAAATAAATATTGAAGTTTTTTCAGATAAAATTAGTATAATGCCTGGGATTTGCTTTAATATCTGCAAGGGGAAAGGAGGGTGGATAGGTGAAATAAAATGGGCACAAGTAGACATTTTGAAGCTGTATGATGGGTACATAAGGGCTAAATGAACTGTTCTTTACTATTCTTTTACTTTCATGCATGTTTGAAAATTTCTGTAATGAAATAGGTATAAAGGTAAACAAAGCTCTCACTGACATAGCTTTTCCAGTGTCCTCCAATTGTGGCACAGCTGCATATACTCTGGCCTGGTGGGGGGGGGCTTTTCCAGACCCAGGAATCAGAGGGCACTGGCTCCCACACATTCTCAACCCACCAGTCCCACCATATTTGTAACCTGCCACTTAGACCTCTGCACCAGCCCTTGACTCACTGAGCCATGTACTAGACATGCATCATCTCTGGCCAATGACCTAACCCCTCTGAGCCTCAGAATCTCTTCTCAAAACTGGAAATGGTGACATGAATGTCCGAGTTTGAGCACTCTTGTGACCCTATAAACAGTGCACTGATAGTATGAAGGAGGAGGGCCAGGCAGTGTTTGCTGTATGGAATACAGCTTGGGGCCAAGCTGCCTTCTCCTTCCTGTGCATCTCTGTGAATCATAGCTTCAAGATTCTCAACTAAAAACGTATCATTCACTGTCATGAAGCAGTTCCACATGAAATCGAGAGTTCTTAACTATGCAAGTTTGATATATTGGCCTAGAAATGGGAAATCTGGGCCAACTTAATATCTTCATTCAAGAATTTGTAGATACTGATGCCAAGAGTATTTACTAGCTTTCTATAGCTGCAGTGAGGAATGAACCAAAGGAGCCCAAAGGAGCTGCATTTGACCTCTTTTGGATTCAAATTCCACCACAGTTGTGGGCTTGAGAGACAGGTGTGAGCAAGGGGTGAATCCTGCTGTCTGCCACTGTCTCTGCAGGGAGGCTGCACACGGAGGACCAGCAGGCCAGACAGTGTCAGGCCTTGGAGGCAGTAGTAAGAATTTTGATTTATATTTAAAGGAATTGGGAGATTTTGGAAAGTGAGGCAATCAGATTTTCATCTATAAAATGACCAGAATTGAGCTCATATCTTTATTTTTTATTGATGTAGTGTTCCATGATTCATTATTTGCATAAAACACCCAGTGCTCCATGCAGAATGTGCCCTCTTTAATACCCATCACCAGGCTAACCCATCCTCCCACCCCTCTCCCCTCTAGAACCCTCAGTTTGTTTTTCAGAGTCCATTGTCTCTCATGGTTCATCTCCCCCTCCGATTTCCCGCCCTTCATTCTTCCCCTCCTGCTATCTTCTTCTTTTTTTTTCTTAACATATAATGTATTATTTGTTTCAGAGGTACAGATCTGAGATTCAACAGTCTGCACAATTCACAGCGCTTACCATAGCACATACCCTCCACAATGTCTATCACCCAGCCACCCCATCACTCCCACACCCCACCACTCCAGCAACCCTCAGTTTGTTTCCTGAGATTAAGAATTCCTCATATCAGTGAGGTCATATGATACATGGCTTTCTCTGATTGACTTATTTCGCTCAGCATAACACTCTCCAGTTCTATCCACGTCATTGCAAATGGCAAGATTTCATTCTTTTTGATGGCTGCATAATATTCCATTGTATATATATACCACTAGTTCTTTATCCATTCATCTGTCAATGGACATCTTGGCTCTTTCCACAGTTGGCTATTGTGGACATTGCTGCTATAAACAACGGGGTGCATGTACCCCTTCTGATCCCTACATTTGTATCTTTGGGGTAAAGACCCAGTAGTGCAATTGCTAGATCATATGGTAGCTCTATTTTCAACTTTTTGAGGAACATCCATACTGTTTTCCAGAGTGGCTGCACCAGCTTGCATTCCCACCAATAGCGTAGGAGGGTTCCCCTTTCTCCGCATCCCCACCAACATCTGTTGTTTCCTGACTTGTTAATTTTAGCCATTCTGACTGGTGTGAGGTGGTATCTCATTGAGGTTTTGATTTGGATTTCCCTGATGTCGAGCAATGTTGAGCACTTCTTCATGTGTCTGTTGGCCATTTGGATATCTTCTTTGGAAAAATGTCTGTTCATGTCTTCTTCCCATTTCTTGAGTGGATCATTTTTTCTTTGGGTGTTGAGTTTAATAAGTTCTTTATAGATTTTTGGATACTAGCCCTTTATCTGATATGTCATTTGCAAATATCTTCTCCCATTCTGTCAGTTGTCTTTTGGTTTTGTTGACTGTTTCTTTTGATGTGCAAAAGCTTTTTATCTTGGGGTGCCTGGGTGGCTCAGTCATTAAGCATCTGCCTTTGGCTCAGGTCATGATCCCAGAGTCCTGGGAACAAGCCCCGCATCGGACTCCCTGCTCAGCGGGGAGCCTGCTTCTCCCTCTCCCACTCCCCCTGCTTGTGTTCACTCTCTCGCTGTGTCTCTCTCAAATAAATAAAATCTTTAAAAAAAAAAGCTTTTTATCTTGATGAAATCCCAATAGTTCATTTTTGCCCTTGCTTCCCTTGCCTTTGGCGATGTTTCTAGGAAGAAGTTGCTGCGGCTGAGGTCGAAGAGGTTGCTGCCTGTGTTCTCCTTTAGGATTTTGATGGACTCCTGTCTCACATTGAGGTCTTTCAACCATTTTGAGTCTATTTTTGTGTGTGGTGTAAGGAAATGGTCCAGTTTCATTCTTCTGCATGTGGCTATCCAATTTTCCCAACACCATTTGTTGAAGAGACTATCTTTTTTCCATTGGACATTCTTTCCTGCTTTGTCAAAGATGAGTTGACCATGGAGTTGAGGGTCCATTTCTGGGCTCTTTATTCTGTTCCATTGATCGATGTGTCTGTTTTTGTGGCAGTACCATACTGTCTTGATGATGACAGCTTTGTAATAGAGCTGGAAGTCCGGAATTGTGATGCCACCAGCTTTGCTTTTCTTTTTCAACATTCCTCTGGCTATTCAGGGTCTTTTGTGGTTCCATACAAATTTTAGGATTATTTGTTCCATTTCTTTGAAAAAAGTGGAGGGTATTTTGATGGGGACTGCATTGAATGTGTAGATTGCTCTAGGTAGCATTGACGTCTTCACAATATTTGTTCTTACAATCCATGAGCGTGGAACGTTTTTGCATTTCTTTGTTTCTTCCTCAATTTATTTCATGAATATTTTATAGTTTTCTGAGTAAGAAAGAACTCAAATACACAACTAACCCTACACCTAAAGGAGCTCGAGAAACAACAGCAAATGAAGCCTATACCCAGCAGGAGAAAAATAAATAATAAAGGTCAGAGCAGAAATCAATGAAATAGAAACCAAAAGAACAGTAGAACTGATCAATGAAACTAGGAGCTGGTTCTTTGAAAGAATTAACAAGATTGATAAACCCCTGGCCAGACTTATCAAAAAGAAAAGAGAAAGGACCGAAATTTGCCTCTTTGGTTAGATTTATTCCTAGGTATCTTATGGTTTTGGGTGCAATTGTAAATGGGATCGACTCCTTAATTTCTCTTTCTTCTGTCTTGTTGTTGATGTATAAGAAGGCCACTGATTTCTGTGCATTGATTTTATATCCGGCCACTTTACTGAATTGCTGTATGAGTTCTAGCAGTTTTGGGGTGGAGTCTTTTGGGTTTTCCACATAAAGTATCATATCATCTCAGAGTGAGAGTTTGACTTCTTCCTTGCTGATCTGGATGCCTTTTATTTCTTTTTGTTGTCTGATTGCTGTGGCTAGGTTCTAATACTACGTTGAATAGCAGTGGTGATAGTGGACATCCCTGTCATGTTCCTGACCTTAGGGGGAAAGCTCTCAGTTTTTCTCCATTGAGAATGATATTCGCTGTGGGTTTTTCATAGATGGCTTTTATGATATTGAGGTAGGTACCCTCTATCCCTATACTCTGAAGAGTTTTGATCAAGAAAGGATGCTGTACTTTGTCAAATGCTTTTTCTGCATTGATTGAGAGGATCATATGATTCTTGTTCTTTCTTTTATTAATGTATTGTATCACATTGATTGATTTGCAGATGTTGAACCAACCTTGCAGCCCAGGGATAAATCCCACTTGGTCATGGTGAATAATCCTTTTAATGTACTGTTGGATCCTATTGGCTAGTATTTTGGTGAGAATTTTTGCATCCATGTTCATCAAGGATATTGGTCTGTAATTCTCCTTTTGGTGGGGTCTTTGTCTGGTTTTGGGATCAAGGTAATGCTGGCCTCATAAAACGAGTTTGGATGTTTTCCTTCCATTTCTATTTTTTGGAACAGTTTCAGAAAAATGGGTATTAATTCTTCTTTAAGTGTTTGGTAGAATTCCCCTGGGAAGCCATCTGGCCCTGGGCTTTTGTTTTTTGGGAGATTTTTGATGACTGCTTCAATTTCCTTAGTGGTTATAGGTCTGTTCAGGTTTTCTGTTTCTTCCTGGTTCACTTTGGTAGTTGATACATCTCTAGGAATGCATCCATTTCTTCCAGATTATCTAATTTGCTGGCATATAGTTGCTGATAATACGTTATTATAATTGTTTGCATTTCTTTGGTGTTGGTTGTGATGTCTCCTCTTTCATTCATGATTTTATTTATTTTGGTCATTTCTCTTTTCTTTTTGATAAGTCTGGCCGGGGGTTTATCAATCTTGTTAATTCTTTCAAAGAACTATTTCCTAGTTTCATTGATCAGTTCTACTGTTCTTTTGGTTTCTATTTCATTGATTTCTGCTCTGACCTTTATTATTTCTTTTCCCCTACTGGGTATAGGCTTCATTTGCTGTTGTTTCTAGAGCTCCTTTAGGTGTAGGGTTAGTTGTGTATTTGAGACCTTTCTTGTTTCTAGAGAAAGGCTTGTATTGCTATATACTTTCCTCTCAGGACTGCCTTTGCTGTATCCCAAAGATTTTGAACAGTTGTGTTTTCATTTTCATTGGTTTCCATGAATTTTTTAAAATTCTTCTTTAATTTCCTGGTCGACCCATTCATTCTTTAGTAGGATGTTCTTTAGCCTCCATGTATTTGAGTTCTTTCTGAATTTCCTCTTGTGATTGAGTTCTAGTTTCAATGCATTGTGGTCTAAAATTATGCAGGGAATGATCCCAATCTTTTGGTACCAGTTGAGACCTGATTTGTGACCTAGGATGTGATCTATTCTGGAGAATGTTCCATGGGGACTAGAGAAGAATGTGTATTCTGTTGCTTTGGGATGGAATGTTCTGAAAAGATCTGTGAAGTCCATTTGGTCCAGGGTGTCATTTAAAGTCTTTATTTCCTTGTTGATGTTTTGCTTAGATGATCTGTCCATTTCAGTGAGGAGGGTTTTAAAGTCCCTCACTACTATTGTATCGCTATTGATGTGTTTCTTTGCTTTTGTTATTAATTGGCTTATATAATTGGCTGCTCCCATGTTAGGGGCATAGATATTTACAATTGTTAGATCTTCTTGTTGGATAGACCCTTTAAGTAGGATACAGTGTCCTTCCTCATCTCTTATTACAGTCTTTCATTTAAAATCTAATTTGTCTGATATAAGGATTGCCACACTAGCTTTCTTTTGGTGTCATTAGCATGGTAAATGGTTTTCCACCCCCTCACTTTAAATCTGGGGTGTCTTTGGGTCTAAAATGAGTCTCTTGCAGACAGCATATTGATGGTCTTGTTTTTTTATGCAATCTGATAGCTTGTGTCTTTTGATTGGGGCATTTAGCCCATTTACATTCAGGGTAACTATTGAAAGATATGAATTTAGTGTCATTGTATTGCCTGTAAGGTGACTGTTACTGTATATTGTCTGTGTTCCTTTCTGGTCTATGTTGCTTTTAGGGTCTCTCTTTGCTTAGAGGACCCCTTTCAAGATTTCTTGTAGGGCTGGTTTAGTGTTTGCAAATTCCTTTAGTTTTTGTTTGTCCTGGAAGCTTTTTATCTCTCCTTCAATTTTCAATGACAGCCTAGCTGGATATAGTATTCTTGGCTGCATATTTTTCTCATTTAGTGCTCTGAATATATCCTGCCAGTCCTTTCTGGCCTGCCAGGTCTCTGTGGCTAGGTCTGTTGCCAATCTAAGGTTTCTACCATTATACGTTGCATATCTCTTCTCCCAAGCTGTTTTCAGGATTTTCTCTTTGTCTCTGAGACTCGTAGGTTTTACTATTAGATGTCGGGGTGTTGACCTATTTTTATTGATTTTGAGAGGGGTCTCTCTGCATCCTGGAGTTTGATGCCTGTTTCCTTCCCCAAATTAGGGAAGTTCTTTGCTATAATTTGCTCTAATATACCTGCTGTCCCTCTCTCTCTTTCTTCTTTTTCTGGGATCCCAATTATTCTAATGTTGTTTCTTCTTATGGTATCGCTTAGCTCTCGAATTCTGCCCTCGTGATCCAGTAGTTGTTTATCTCTCTTTTCCTCAGCTTCTTTATTTTCCATCATTTGGTCTCTAATCTCTAATTACTAATTCTCTCTTCTGCCTCATTTATCCTAGCAGTTAGCGCCCCCATATTTGATTGCACCTCATTAATAGCCTTTTTGATTTTGACTTGGTTAGATTTTAGTTCTTTTATGTCTCCAGAAAGGGTTTCTTTAATAACTTCCATGCTTTTTTCAAGCCCAGCTAGTATCTTTAAAATCACCACTTTGAACTCTAGTTCTGACATCTTACTAATGTCCGTATTGATTAGGTCCCTGGCAGTTGGTACTGCCTCTTGTTCTTTTTGTTGAGGTGATTTTTTCTGTCTTGTCATTTTGTCCAGAGGAGAATAGATGAATGAGAGAATGAAATGCTAACAGGGTAAAACTGTCCCAAGAAAATATACATTAAACAAATCAGAAGAGACCTGAAGCTGGGGGAAAAGGAAGGGAAAGAAAGAAAAAAGAAAAAGAAGGGAAAAAAGAAACAGAAAAAGATAAAAACAAACAAAAAACAAAACAAAGGAAACAAAAAACCAGAATATGATCAAATATGATCAGGCTGGTGCATAGATCAGTGCCACACACTAGATTTTGGCATATTTTGGTCTGTTAGAAGAAAGTGCCTCCCAAAATTTTAAAGAAAGCAAAACTTATATATGTACAAAAATAAGGGTTGATATGATGAAGGGATGGAATATGACTGTAATGAGAAAATTATAAAAGATTTTATAAAAGGAATTGATAAGATAAGCTGGTTGAAAAACGGAAGATGAGGATTTAAAAAAAAAAAAGGAGAGAATGTGATCAGTCAGGAGACTAGAACAAAGATATACTAGAGATTTAGCGTATATTTTGATCTGTTAGAAGAAACTGTATCCCAAAATATTAAAGAGAGAACAACTTATATATATATATATATACATATATATATGCCAAAAATAAGGTTAACGACTATGAAGGGATAGAATATGACTCTAAAAATGAAAAATAAAAAAGATTTTTAAAAAAAGGAATTGATAAGATTTTGGTTGAAAAAGGGAAAAAGAAAAATTCAAAAAAAAAAAAAAAGAAAAGTTAAAAAAAATTAACTTTGAAAGACTAAAGAATCATGGTAAAAAAGCCATGAATTCTATATGCTGTATTCCCCCAGCACTGGAGTTCTGCCATTTTCATTGATGGTAAACTTGATCTTGGCTGGCTGTTCTTGCTGATCTTCTGGGGGAGAGGCCTGTTGCTGTGGTTCCCAAATGTCTTTGCTTAAGGTGGAATTGCCGCACCCTTGCCAGGTCCGCGCTAAGTAATCTGCTCGGGTTTGCTCTCAGGAGCTTTTGTTCCCTGCAAGCTTTCCATACAGCTTTGGAGGCCAAGAGTGAAAATGGCGGCCTCCCAATCTCCGCCCCGGAGGAGCCGAGAACTCAGGGCCCCGCTCCTCAGTGAGCCCCAGAGAAAAGCAGTAAGTCACTCCTGTCTCCCCATCTCCAGCCTCATTTTGTGCTCACCCGGCCTGTGACCAAGCATTTCTATCTCTGGCACACAGCCCCATGTGGAGTCTCCAAACCCAGCAGATCCCTGTGGTGCGCTCCCGCGCCGCTCCTCCAGGGGGAGGAAGGGGAGTCTCCCTGCATCTGCCACTAGTTGGGTCCCTGCTGGTAGAGCAGTGGTCCAACTGCGTGGCGGATCACGGTTTATGGCAACCCCGAGCTGAGAGCCTGCGCCTTGGCTCCGTCTCTGCAGCTGGCTTCTCTGCTCTGATACCTGGCAGCTCTGCCACACTCAGGACCCCCGGTCTTTCTGTGACCCTGAGGGTCCTGAGTCCACACTGTCCCGTGAGGGTTCCACCCCCCACTTAGCCACTAGAGTGACGTCCCTCAGCAGAGCGACTTCTAAAAGTTCCGATTTTGTGCTCCGCTGCTCTATCACTTGCCAGAAGGGGCCAATGGAGACCCCCTTTCCTGCCATCTATCCTCCAGAATATCACCTCGAATTTACTTCTCCACAAGTTCTACCTTCCAGAAAGTGGTCACTTTTTCGTTCAGAGAGTTATTGCTCTTCTTTTCTTCGATCTCTTGTTGAGTTCATAACTGTTCAGAATGGTTTGATCCCTGTCCAGCTGAATTCCTGGGACCAGACAAAATCCAGGTCTCCTACACCTCCACCATCTTGCTCCACCCATCCCCTAACTCATATCTTTAATTAGTTATGATTAGGTCATCACAAAATTAATAGAATTAATGATGCTTTTAGATCGAGTGGCACTCTGTAATGAGCCTGCACCTGGGATATTTGTTGAGACTTCAGAGGCCGGCAGAGTAGGAGAACAAGTCATGCTCACATGACCCAGCCAGCTACTGAGGAAGAGTCCCCATTAGATGCCCTGATGGGAAGATGCAGGCCTCCCAGACCACCCTAGTAGATTAAAGCTTGGTAGATCTGGATGCTGCTCAGTAACCTTAACCTCATTTCTAGTCTCTGCAAAGGGTCATTTAATTTATGTTGCCCAGTTGTCTAGCTGTTCATGACATGTGGGCAGGGCCTAAAGCTGACCTGCTGGCACACCCTCTCCTGCTCACTGGCCCCCTCCCCATTATGAGACAGGTCCTGGTTAGATACCTCCCTAGTCAGCTGGGCCTCAGCCTCACAGGAGGCTGTCTCCCTCAACTCCTGGAGTCAGGAAACCTTCTTCTTGGGATCTCAGACAAGTCTCCTGTGCCAAGAACCTTCTGTTCTGACCTCCAGGAGTTAGCAATAACTGGTTCTCCCCCACCTGCAGGTCACCCATTATCCATCTGTATAAGTGTCACCCCCCAGGGTTTGTTTCTGCAGCCTGTGTCCATCTCACTGAGCACCCTTCTCCCAGTCTTCCAAACCAGGAAGGCTTTTTCCTCTGTCAGAACTGTCTGGAGCTACTGGTGGGGGTGTAAAAAGCTTGCACCCACTCCTATTTTAACTTCATCAGCAATTAGGTAAATCTCCTTGGCATCCTCAGAGGAAAAATTTTATTTTAATTCTTAAAAAAACATTTAGAAATATCAGTGTGATCATTATAATGCATTATTCAGTTAGTTAAATGTGCTTTAAAAAATACCACGAAATATATCTTCATTGTAAGGGCATCTGTTGTTTCTTCAAATGATTAGCTGTCACTGAATCATCAATTTTTTATTTTATTGTGTGTCTAAGGCTATTTGTTCTAATTGAGGGCATGCATGAAGCTAAGCAAACTTACCTCATCCTGTAGAAATAGAGCTTTCAGTCTTACTCTAACAATCCTAAATATCCTGGATGATCAACCCCCAAGAGTGGCAAGTCCCAAGCTTGTGAATAGGGATTTGAGAGTCATGTGATCTCAATCCCAGTATTGCAGGAACACTGAGGCCTACCAGGACCACTGAAGCATCACAAAAATGAGTTCAGCCATGTGTCCTTCCCTCCTGCCCATTGTCATGCTGATTCACTAGAGAGGCGTGTCTGCAGAGAGGGAGCCCTGGCAGCTCACTGTCTTACTGTTGCTGGCTCAGGCTGGTGCAGGGGAGATGCAGGGCCACTGTGACAAATGGGAAGCTGGGACTGCAGGAAACAAAAGCTGGGAAAGAGGCAGCTCCTGAAACTGGGATTCCCACCTGAGGCTGTTTCCCTGACAGATTCATCCTCAACCTGTGGGCTCATCTACCAGGTTCTAGGGCACAAACGGGGTGGGGTGGTAGTAATCCGAGACAGTGCAGGTGAGGGCTGGGCTTGAGGGGGCATGGAAGGAGAATGTTTACTAAGAGGCCTCTGTGTAATGAGTGTTATTTGTAGAGAATAAGGCAAAACTAAAGAGTGATGATGATAATGAGCTGATATAAGAGGGTTTTGTGGTTCTGCCTTGGGCCACATGAAATCTACCAAGCATAAAAAATGGAAAATAAAAACAGAAATGGAGTTGTCCCTTTCAAAGGACTGTTCTGAAGCCAACACTTCACATAGATGGGTTTGGTCTTATATGGAATGGGTATCATACTGCAAATTCATTCCTATCCCTTTCCCTAAGTGACCCCCACATTCCCTCCCCCTGCATAGGTCCTTCAGTGAGACATCTCATCCCCACTTCATTCCAACATCCAGAGACTATTTCTTTCCTTCCAGATTCTTCCTAAGACCCTATTGATAGCCCCACTCTGGCAGCCTATCTTTCCCCAGGGATTTTTCATTCTTTGAAGATGATCCAGGATATTCTTTGGCTAAAAGACTGAGAAACACAAACAATCTGTTAGATCATAGGCCAGTTATAAAAAGTTTATATAATTTGGCAAAGGTGTTAGTACTCAAGACTCATAATGCTATTGAGCAGTGTGTGTGTGTGTGTGTATGAGACAGAGAAGGAGAGAGGGAGGGAGAATACCTATCATATACTGCAGGATCCCTACACTCAAGGATATGATATTCCTGGGGTATGATCCCAGTCATTGTTGCTCTTCTACAAAATTAGAAGAAACCACATCAAATTCCTTTGAGTATGATATGGAATAATGTATGCAGTGATGACTCATAGGCTCCTGGCGTAAAACTTTCTTTTTATGTTTGGTTATATTATTGTGGGGACACAATAATACAAGTATGTTTCCTCACCTTCTAATTGTTCATCTTCTAGTGTATTGAGAACACATACAGCTCAAGGTGTTTGTTCTAGCCTACTTGGGGGCATAAGGCAAACAAACACAGGCCTTTGGTTTAGATGTGACATAATCCAGAAGTGCTGAGAAGGTAGGTCCCCAAGGGGTTAAGGAACAACAGGAGAAAGAGAAGGGAGAGGGGGCACATTGGCTCTTGTTCCTGGGGTGTAGTAGTCCTGAGATGCAGTAGTTCACATGACCTCTGGCTTGATAACATAGGCCTAATATTTGCTCTCCCTCCTTCCTTCATTCCATCCTGCCTCTCAGGAGTGCCTAGCACAATGAAATGGTACCACATAAATATATTTTTGTTTTTAATTTGACTTTTCATTTTGAGATAATTATAGATTCATAGGTAATTGAAAGAAATAATGCAGGGAGATCCTTGTATCCTTTACTCTGTTTCCCCTGATGATAACATCATGCAAAACTATAGTGCAATATCACAACCAAGATACTGACTTTGATACAGCCAAGACACATCCCAAGAATACTTTACATTGCTCTTGTGTAGGGACACTCACTTCCTTCCTGTCCTTTTTCCTTTTTCCCTTGGCAATTACTAATCTGCTCTCCATTTCTATAATTTTATCATTTCAAGAATGTCAAATGAATGGAATTAAACAGTATGCAACCTACTGGGATTGGTGTTTTTTACTTGGCATAATTCCCTGGAGATTCACCCACATCAATAGCTAGCTGAGTGCCTTCCCATGGTATGGAAGTGCCACCATTGTGTGTCTAACCATTAATCTATTGAAGGTCATCTAGGTTGTTTCCAGTTTGGGCTATTATGAAAAAAGTTGTATGGGCATTTGTGTGAAAGTTTTGTGTGAAAATAAGTTTTCACTTCTCTGGAATAAATGCCCAGAAATGCAATTTCTGGCTTGTACGATATAGTACAGTATGGCTGTGCCAGTTTACATTCCCACCATTTTATACCCTCAATATATGAGTAATCCTGTTTCTCTGCAATCTCACCAGCACTTGGCATTGTCACAGTTTTTTTTTTTTTTAACTTTAGGTAATCTAATAGGTATATAATGATATCTTATTGTGGTTTTACTTTGTATTTCTCTAATGATTAATTACTAACAGATGTTGAATATCTTTTCATGTGCTTATTTACTATCTGGATATTCTTCTCAGTGCAATCTCTATTCATATCTTTGCCCATTTTCCAGTTGCTTTGTTGTTATTTTTCATTTCAAGAGTTCTTTATATATTCTAGATACTAGTTCCTTATTGGTTATGTGGTTTGCAAATATTTTCTCCCACTTATGAGCTTATTTTTTTATCCCCCTGATAGAGCCTTTTGCAGAGCAAAAGCTTTTAATTTTGATGAAATCCAATTTATCAATTTTTTTCTTTTATGGATCGTGCTTATGATTTCAAGTTTGTCCCTAAACCCCCCAATTTTCTCCTATTTTTAAAAAGATTCATAGCTTTATGTTTTATATGTAAGTCAGTGACCCATTTGAAGTTGATTTTTGTACAAAATGTAAGGTTTAGGTCAATGTTATATTTTTATTTTTAAATCTTTTGGCCATAGATAAATGTCTAACTGCTCTAGCACCATTTGTTAAAAAGGTTATCCTTCTTTCATTGAATTCTTTTGCAACTTGGTAAAAATCAAGTGGACATATTTATGGGTCTATTTCTGGGCTCTCTTTTTTGTTTCATTAATCTATGTGTTTATCCCTCCACCAACACCATGTAATCTTGATCACTATAGTTGTATAATATGTCTTGGAATATACTAGAGTGATTTCTCCTACTTTCTTCTTTTTCAAAGTTGTTTTAGCTTTTCTCATTCTTTTCCCCTTCCATGTAAATTTCAGAATAATCCTGTTTGTGTTTATAGGAAAAAACCTTGCTAGAATCATGATGTGATGAGCACTGGGTATTATATGCAACTAATGAGTCAATGAACACTACATCAAAAACTAATGATGTTCGCTAATTGGCTAAATATGTTGGCTAATTGAATTTAAATAAAAAAAATTGCTTTATTTTTTATTTTTTAAAGATTTTATTTATTTATTTGACAGAGAGAGACACAGTGAGAGAGGAACACAAGCAGGGGGAGTGGGAGAGGGAGAAGCAGGCTTCCCGTGGAGCAGGGAGCCTGATGCGGGGCTCGATCCCAGGACGCTGGGATCATGACCTGAGCCGAAGGCAGGCGCTTAATGACTGAGCCACCCAGGCGCCCCCCAAAAAGAATTGCTTTAAAACTGCATACCAATTCAGGGAAGGATTGACACCTTTACTATGTTGTCTTCTAACCCTTCTAACTCCTGCAGATCTTATTTAGATCTTGTCCTATTTATTCCATTAGAATTTTATAGTTTTCAGTGTACAAGTCCTTTATTTGTTTTGTTAGATTTACTCCTAAGTACTTCACATTGCTTTCAATAATTATAAATGGTATTGTAATTTTAATTTTGGTATCCAAGTGTTCATTGCTTGTTTTGTGGATTCTTGGTGATTTTCTCCTTAGACAATCGTATCTGCAAATAGCAACTATGTATTCTTTTCTTTTTTTATAGATTATTTATTCAAAAGGGAGAGAGACATAGAGAGAGAGCATGAGAAAGCAAACATGAGTGTGGGAGTGGGGCAGAGGGAAAGAGAGAAGCAGGTTCCCCACTGAGTCGAGAGCCTGACGTAGGGCTAGGGCTCCATCTCAGGACCCCGGGATCATGACCTGAGCTGAAGCCAAACACTTAACCAACTGAGCCACCTGAGGGCCTGTATTTATTCTTTTCTAATCTTCATGCCTTTTATTTCCTTTTGTTGTCTTATTATGCAGGCTAAACCTTGTAGTATATGTTGAATGAAAGTTGTGGAATGGACATTCTTGTCTTGTACCACATAATGGAAAGTATTTAATCTTTCATCATTGAGTATAATGTTAGCTAGAGCTTTTTCGGGTATTCTTAATCAGGTTGAAGAAATTGCCTCTCTCCTTAGTTTTCTAAGAATTTTAAAGAAGTCGCTTTCTTGATAGTGTTTTTGTCCAAACATTACTTACTTTAACTTCCCAAAGATTTACTCTATGTTCTCCTCTATAGATTATTTTAGTTTTAACTTTATATTTAGTTGGTTTTGTCTTCCATTTTGAGTTAATTTTTGCTTATGGTGCAAGGTAAGAGTCTAATATCATTCTTTTATATGTGGATATCTAGTTGTGTCAGCACCATTTGTTGAAAAAACTCTTCTTTCTCCATTGAATTCTTGGAATTCTTTTATTTATTATTAATTAATTAATTAATTAATTAATTATTTCTTTTTTGTTGTTGAAAATCAATTATGCATAAATGTATGGATTTATTACATTCATTACATAAATGTATAAGTTTATGTATAGACTTTCAATTCTATTCCATTGGTCTGTATGTCTATCTTAACACCAATACCACATTATCTTGATTACTATAGTTTTTAATAAGTTTTGAAATTGGATGTGTGAGTCCTCTAACTTTGTTTTTCTTTTTCATGATTGTTTTGGTTACTTTAGGTCCCTTTAATTTCCATATGGGTTTTAGGATCAGCTTTTCTATTTCTGCAAAATAGACAGCTGGGATTTTTATAGCAATAGTGTTAAATCTGTAGATCTATTTGGGGAGTATTGCCATTTTAACAATATTGCATCTTCCAATCCATGACCACAGGATGTCTTCCCATTTATTTAGGTATTCTATAATTTCTTTCAATGATTTTTGTAGTGTTCAGGATGCAAGTATTGTACTTTTTATTCTAAAATTTATTTCTTAAAATTATTTCTAAGTATTTTACTCTTTCTGATGCTTTGTATATTGAATTGTTTTCTTAATTTCATTTTCAGATTGCTTGTTGCTAGGGTAGAGAAATGCAACTCATTTTTATATGTTGATTTTCATGCTGAAATCATTTATTAGTCATAATAGCATTTTAGAGGATTACTTGGGATTTTCTGTGGTGGAAAGTGCAGATATTCTTGTCCTGTTCCTAATGGTAGAAAAATTTTTGTCTTTCACCATTAAGCATTTCAAAACTGGGTTTTCTCAAAGATGTTCTTTATTAGGTAAAGAAAGTTCTCTTCTATACCTGATTCATTGATTGTTTTTATCATGAAAGAGTGTTGGATTTTCTCAAATGATTTTTCTGTGCCTTTTGAGATATTTATGTTTTGTTTTCTTTATTCTATAATTTATTGTTTTATATTTATTGATGTTTATATGTTGAGCTGACCTTGAATTCTTGGCATAAACCATACTAGATAATGTTGCTGGAATCCATGTTGCTGGATTCTGTTTGCTAGTATTTTTTTTGAGAATTTTTGCACCTATGTTCATAAAAGATATTGATATGTAGCAACTTTCTTGTGATTTCTTGGTCTAATTTTGACATCAGTTTAATATTAGATCATATAATGAGCTGAATTATGTTCCCTTCCTTCTATATTTTGGAAGAGTTTGTGAAGGATTGGTGCTATTCCTTAAGTGTTTGGTACAATTTACCAGTGAGGTCATCTGACCTTGAATTTTCTTTGTGAAAAGTTATTTATTTATTTATTTTTAATTACTAACTCACTCTATCTACTTATTACAGGTCTACTCAGATTTTCTGTTTCTTCTTGAGTCAGGTTTTGCAGTTTGTGTCTTTCCTCTAAGGTTATCTAATTTGTTAGCATACAATTATTCATAATCTCATAATTTTTTTTTATTTCTGTAAAGTTGGTAGTAATGGCTTCTCTTTCATTCCTACTTTTAATAATTTGACTTTGTTTTTTTCTTGGTCAGTCTAGCTAAAGATTTGTCAATATTATTGTTTAAAAAAAAGAAATCCTTCTGTTTTGTTGATTTTTTTTCTATTAATTTTTAGTCTTTATTCATTTTTCTCCAAAATAATGATGATTCTTTCTTTCCTTCTACTTGCTGGGTTTAGTTTGCTCTTCTTGTAGTTTCTTAAAGTGGAAAGATAGATTATTGGTTTCAGATTTTTCTTGTTTTTTAATATAGGCGTTTGTAGCTATAAGCACTATTTTTGCTACATCTCATATGTTTTGTATGCTATGGTTTTGTTTCCATTTCACAATATTTTCCAATTTTTGTGGGATATATTCTTTGATATAGTGACTATTTAGAAATGTTTTGCTAAATTTTCACATATTTGTGAATTCCTTAAATTCCCTGGCCTTTTTTTTTTAAATTTCTAATTTAATCTTTTTGTGGATAGGGAACATACTTTTTGTGATTTAAATCCTCTTAAATGTATTGGCACTTGTTTTGTGGCCTAACTTATGGTTTACGTGTTCCCTGTGTACTTGAGAAGAATATGTATTCTGCTATGGTTGGATGGAGTGTTCTATAGATGTATATTAGGTCTAGTGGGTTTATAGTTATGTCTTTTTGTTGATCTGTCTTGTTGCTTAATCCCATATTGAAAGTAGGATATTGAAATGTCCAACTATCATTGTTGAATTGTCTTTTTCTCTTTTCAGTTCTGTCAGTTTTTGCTTCATATATTTTGGAGCTTTCTTGTTTAGTATTTGTATGTTTATAATTGATAAATTTACCCTCTTATCATTATAAAATGACTTTTTGGTCTGTAATAGCAGCTTTTGTGTTAAAGTGTAATTTGTCTGATATTAGCATAGCTACTCCAGTTCATTTTTCATTACTATTTGTGTGGCATATCTTTTCTATCCATTTACTTTCAATTTATTTATTTATTTATTTATTTATTTTAAAGATTTTATTTATTTATTTGAGAGAGAGCATGAGAAGGAGGAGGGTCAGAGGGAGAAGCAGACTCCCTGCCAAGCAGGGAGCCCGATGTGGGACTCGATCCCGGGACTCCAGGATCATGACCTGAGCCGAAGGCAGTCGCTTAACCAACTGAGCCACCCAGGCGCCCCTCAATTTATTTTTGTCTTTGAATCTTAAGTGTGTCTCTTGGATATAGCATGTAGCTGGGTCCTGTTTTTTAAAATAAATTCTGATAATCTCTGTTTTTAAGTTAGAGTTTTTAATCCATTTGTTAGTGTAATTATGACTAAGTTAAGATTTACTCTTGCATTTTGCTATTTGTTTTTTATAAGCCTTATGTCATTTTTCTCCTTTATTTCTCCATTACTTCATTATTTTGTGTTAAAAAATACCTTCTAATGTAACATTTTGATTCCCTCATCATTAATTTTACTCTTTTTGAGTTAATTTCTTAGTGCTTGCCCTGGAGATTACAATTAACATTTTAACTCATAACCATGAAATTTGAAGGAACACTAACAATTTAGTATACAAAAACTTTGCTCCAGTTTGAGTGAGGTGTAAAACCCCTACCACAGTTTACAGCCCTTTACCCTCCCCATTTATAATGTAATTGTTTTAAGCATTTCTTCTATATACATTTAGAAATACATCACATTGTGTTATAATTTTTGCTTACAGTTCCAAGCACAATTTGAAAAACTCAATAAGAGTCCTAAAGGCTATGGTATTTACCCATATTTCCGCTGTTACCCTTTTTCCTTTCCATATGCTCTAAGACTTCCTCATTTATTATTTTTTTCAGTTTAGATAATTTTCTTGTTTATGCTTTAAAGTATGTCTCTGGCAACAAATTGTCTTAATTTTTCCTCTTTTGACACTGTCTTGATATCTGTTTCATTACTGCAGGATATTTTTGCTGGATGTATAATTCTGGATTGATAGTTCTTTTCTTTGGCACTTGAAAAATGTTGTGCCAGTACTTTATTGCCTTCATGTTTCTGTTGAGAATACATTTCCATTCAAATCATTTTTTCCCATATAAGTAAGAAGTCTTTAACTGTCATAAATTTGACCATGGTGTGCTTGGATGTCTTTGGGACTAGTTTGGCTTCTTAAAACTGTTGGCTTATGTTTTTTGATAAATTTGAGAAAATTTCAGCCATTATTTCTTTAAATATTTTTTCAGTCCCAACAATTTTCTCATCTTCTTCCACGACTCTGATGACACAAGTGTTAGATATTCTGTATAGTCCCACAATTCCCTGAATCTCTATTCAGTTTTCCCCTTTAATCTATTTTTTCCTGTTGTTCCAATTGGGTAATTTCTATTGTTAAATCTCAAATTCACGGATTCTTTTCTTTGTCCCCTCCATTCTGATGTTGACCAAATTCACTGAGTTTTTAAATGTCCTTTATTGTGTTTTTCAGTTCTAAACTTTCTATTTGTTTTTTCTTATCTTCTATTTCTTTGCTGAGATTTTCTAATTTTTCATTTTTATCGAGCATTTGCATTATTGCCTATTGAGGTATTTTAACAATGACTGCTTTAAAATCTTTTTCAGGTAATTCTAACACCTCTGTTATCTGGCATCTGTCAACTATTTTTCCATTCAAGTTGACATTTTCTTGTTTCTTGGCACGGCAAATGATTTTTAATTTGAACCTAGATTTTGAATATTATGGAATGAGACTCCATATGTTATTTAAACCTTCTGTTTTTATTGACTCATTGCTGCCATGTGGTGGTAGAAATTCAGGTTACCACTTGGTCCCAACAGAATAGGTAGGGAGGTGTGCTTGTTACTGCTGAATAGGAGTTGGGATTCAGGTTCCCTTGGTCTTTCACTGATAGCAGCCTGGCTGAGAGACAGGAGGGCCTCATTGCTGCTCCTCAGATGTCCTCCAATGATACCAGAGGCAGGGGGAGGGTTTCTTTACCATAGGCAGTGGTGAAAGTCTTGATTTCTATGAGGTCTCTCTTGATACCACTCAGCAGAGAGGGGAAAGGGACATTTCATTACTGCCAGGTAGAAGTGAAATTCCACATCCCCTATATGGTCTTCATTGACACTGATGCCCAATAGAGATAAAATCTCTGCTTCCTACTCAGTCTTTTCTGCCACAGTCCTGGTGAGGTAGGTAAGTAGGGTGGGGTGCCTCAGTATAGCATTGTAAGGGTGGAAATCAAGACTCCCCCCTCAGCCTTTCCTGACATTGGGTAACTTGAGACCACAGATATTTTCTGTGGTGTTTGGCTGGATTAAAGTGATTATTGTCTACTTTTTTCTGTCTTCTATGCTGTCCCTTTCCTGATCATTTGGCTAGAGAAAGTAGGCTTCTGTTGGGGTCATTTTTGTTGTTGTTTATTCTTATCGGTGCTTCTGGATTGCTGTCCTTGTCTCCAGATCTGGAATATGAGACAAAAAAAGAATTCAGAGAACTCAACATGGTGTTATACCTCAAGCTTTCTCACTGGTTTGCCTTTTTCTCTCCACCTTTTAGTGTTTTTTAAATATTTTTAAAAAATGTAATGTACAGTGTTTTTAGTCATACTTAACAGGAATAATAGGGAAAAGTACTTCTACTCCATCTTCCCAGAAGCCAAAATCCTCAGTACCACATAATCTGTTGCCACATAATCTAGAGTGCCTAAATTTGACAATGGTACTTATAATCAAATCTTCAGGGTGAGATTTTAGGTACCACACTGCTGTCAGTGAGTGGGGTAGTGATAATCCCTGCCATACATTGGCCTCAAAATTCTGAGGCTTTTGTATTGGGATGAAGTAAAATTAGAAATTGAGAGTCTGGGATATGAATAGTGATGGTGCCTGATTTATATGTGTGCAGTGATAAATATAAAAAGGTGGTATCACCTGACATTTATTGTGGCATTTGAAACCTTGCAAAAGGAAATAATAGGTATGTGGCATTTAAATGCATGTAAAGATGAAACTATTTCTTCTCATTTATTTATCTCCTAGGCTAAAAAAAAGGTATAGTTCTTTCCATGAGAGGCAATCACCTAATTGCCAAATGAGTTGCAGAATCTGGCTAGTATGCACCAGTAGGAAGTTGGAACAATTGTGGTAGTATTCCGAAGGGGTGTTTCAGAAGATCCTTGAAGCTTAGCTATGGCAATGGTGAATAGTAAATGAGGTGGAGGTGTTGGAGCTTCCTTGGTATAGCATTGAGGAAGGGCTCAGAAGTCTCATGAATTCAAATAAGCTAGAATACATTTACCATGTAAATCTTGGGAATACATCTTCTGACCATGTTTCCTTGAATGGACAGGAGGAAATTGTTTTTACTAAAGCAAGAAGGAATTCAGTGGTTAGAGGGGCATTGGAATATTTGAGATGAGTGAAGGAGGAACTCTGAAGACTAGTATTTATGGTGAAGAACTATGCAATGATACTGTGTTCTCTAACATCAATGAGGATTGTAGGATTCTGGAATGCGATGGGTGAAACCAGATCTTAAGTATTAGAAGAGAGGTGGATATAATTACCATGATGCACAGAAAAGTGGTGTTGATCAGTATGTTTTGAATCATAAGGATTCATGGCAATGACTAACAGACTGTCATGTATCTAGGGACAAAATATAGAGACAGGGGCATAGAATACTGCTTGGTTTATATGATAATGATGCCAGGCTGGGGCTTCCTGCATGGGCAAACATGTGAACAGTGGGGAGTTATTTGCAATGTGATCTCCCTTTGGGGTCTGTTTTACACAAACCACATGCCACCAGTGAAATAAGGATTCTTGCATGTGGTAGACATGGGCTGCACTCTTCTTTTGCTCCCCCTACAAGATGGGACTGCAGGTCTGGGACCCTGGGCTTACTCACTGGTGCTGCACAAAGCAGGGTCTTAGAGGTTCTAAAGAAGACATTGCTTTGGTGGTTTTCTTTTTTCCTTCTCTCCCTTCTTTCCTTCCTTTCTTCCTTTCCTTTCTTCTTGCCTTCATCTTTTCCCCTTTTTCTTGCCTCTCCTCCTCCTTTCTTTCCTTCATTTTAAATCAAATATCTCTTGGCAAACCCCAGAACTTAACAAGGAGAACATACTTCTCTCTCTGATCTTTGGGGATAATTTGGCTCATTCACTCTGCTGCTCAAGTTACTAAGTTACTGTATGTTTTATGGAACCTCACCATACTTGATGAAAAACAAATAAACTTCAATTTGGCAGATTTATCTTTGGATGCTAAGAAATGCCCATGATTAGAATTCTAGCCAGGACCCTACAACCCAGCTATTGCACTACTGGGTATTTACCCCAAAGATACAAATGTAGGGATCCGGAGGGGTACATGCACCCCAATGTTTATAGCAGCAATGTCCACAATAGCCAAACTATGGAAAGAGCCAAGATGTCCATCGACAGATGAATGGATAAAGAACTAGTGGTATATATATACAATGGAATATTATGCAGCCATCAAAAGGAATGAAATCTTGCCATTTGCAACAACATGGATGGAATTGGAGGGTATTATGCTAAGCGAAATAAGTCAATCAGAGAAAGACATGTATCATATGACTTCACTGATATGAGGAATTCTTAATCTCAGGAAACAAACTGAGGGTTGCTGGAGTGGTGGGGGGTGGGAGGGATGGGGTGGCTGGGTGATAGGCAGTGGGGAGGGTATGTGCTATGGTGAGCACTGTGAATTGTGCAAGACTGTTGAATCAGAGACCTGTACCTCTGAAACAAGTAATACATTATATGTTAAAAAAGAAGAAGAAGAAGAAGGAGAAGAAGAAGAAGAAGAAGAAGAAGAAGAAGAAGAAGAAGAAGAAGAAGAAGAAGAAGAAGAAGAAGAAGAAGAAAGAGAAGAAGATAGCAGGAAGGGAAAAATGAAGGGGGGAAAATCAGAGGGGGAGACGAACCATGAGAGACGATGGACTCTGAAAAACCAACTGAGGGTTCTAGAGGGGAGAGGGGTGGGGGGATGGGTTAGCCTGGTGATGGGTATTAAAGAGAGCACGTACTGCATGGAGCACTGGGTGTTATACACAAACAATGAACCATGGAACACTACATCAAAAACTAATGATGCAATGTATGGTGATTAACATAACATAATAAAAAAATTAACATTTTCTAAAATTAAAAAATAAAAGAAGTGGTGCAGGAATGAAAGATGGGGGATGGGGAGAGAGATATAAACACTTCAGAATCACAAAATCTGAAAACTATTAAACATTTATATAGAGGACTAGACTCAGGAAAAAAAAGAATATGTCTTAATATGTGTCTTGTTCACAAAAGAAAAAATTTATAAGCATCTCATTAAAGCTGTTAAGGAAAGATTTTTAAAATCTCTAATGAATAAAGGATAAATAGAGCAATTCCCATCATTAATAATTTAAATTTTATCATTAATACTATTTTTATTTAGCCTTTTGTCTCTATAGCAATAAATGTTATTAGAAAGGAGAGCTTAAAAAAGGAAAAAAAAAAGAATTCTAGCCAGGACTAGAGCTCCTAGGGGGCCTGGTCACCTGTCCCTGATGCTGTGACAAGAGCCCAGCATGGCTCCTCTACTGTGCTGCCCCTAGAATTCTCAGGCCCTTAGACCCCACAGATCTATTGGGGGCACCCAACACCTTCTCTCTCCTGGCCCAGGAGATCTCTACTTTTTTGTTGTAAATGCTTCTCAAAAAAGTTCAGTGGCACAGTATTCACCCAAGGTATAGAAAAGGGATTAATTGATTTTCTATACTTTTCATAGCTATGTAAGCATGTAGTTTTATAAATGTGCTGAGTCTCCTGGCACTTTTAAAAGGCCTTGGTCATTTGATTCTAACCTGTCCATGACCTATCCCTTTTATTATCCGCCCCCCACAAAGGTGTGACACATCAGGCCTCAAAACCTAAGTACATATTCTCACACAGTGTCATGACTTTGGATGCTGCTTTTGGGTATGGCTTTGTGTTTCCTCATCAGTAGTCTTGGTTAGAAGTCAGAGGAGCAGGCAGGTGCTGAGAACATCTCCCACGTGCAGGGTTTTGAACTGGCCCTTAGAGCAGGTGGCCCATCTCCAGCTGAGTAGGAGGAGACTGGTCCATCTCCTCTGTGATGAAAGAAATGTCCTGGTTTGAGAGATGGTTTCTGAGCAAACCCTAAGTGTTAACCTCAGTAACTTCTTGTCCAGTAACTAGAAAGCACTGAGGATAATGCAGCTCAAGCTTCACAGAGAACTGCCTCTGAGAGATATGGAGGTAGGTTGGGAAAGAGGTGGAAGAGGGAGAGGGAGGAAGGGGGACAGAGAGAGAAAGAGAGGGAGAAGAAGGAGCAGAAGAGAGGATGGGGGAGAGGGAGAGGAAGGGAGACAGAGGAGGAGAAAGGGGAAAGAAGGGAGGGGGAGAGGAAGAGGGAGGAAGGAAAGCAAAAGGGAGAGAAAAGGCAGAGAGGGAGAGAGAGGGAAAGAGAGAGAAGAAGAGGGGAGGAAGGAGGGGGAGAGGGATGGAAGAGAGGGAGAAGGGAGGTGGGATAAGGAGGGGAGGGGAAGGGGAGAGGAGAAAAGGAGGAGGAGGAAGGAGAGAGGGAAGGGGCAGGAGATACAGAGTGAGAGAAGAGGGAGAGAGGGAGAGAGAGGAGAAGGGGGAGAGAGGGAAGGAAGGAATGGACAGGAGTGGGAAGGAGGGGGGAAAGAAGAGAAGTGAAGAGGAGCCCGTGGTGTGCAGGTGACCTCTAGTTTCTGTAAGAATCTCATTAACAAGGAAGTCCCTAGGAGCCTCTTCTGGGCACATCTGTCAGGTGATAATGCTTCCCTGGCGAGGAAGAGAGGAAGCACATGCTGTCTGCTCAGGCTGTAGCCTGGATCACTTGATGCTGAGTCAGCTGAGGGCTGAGCCTTTTCACAAACACTTCCTGTCTTCAGGTGAAGCAGGCTGAGCATTGCAGGAGAGGCCTAGGGGAGAGGAGATTTGCTGGAACAACCTCCTATGTGCTGGGGTGGGAGAATCAGTCAGTGGCTGAGAAGGAAGGACTGGCCTCCTGGGGTAAGTGCAGCTGCTCCATCATGGCTGTCCTGTAGAGGAGGACAGATGCAGCCTTACAGGTGCCCCCGCCTATCAGGGTTGGCATCAAGGTCAGTCCACATTAACTTAGTTCCTACTATGTGGAGAGTTCTAAGCTGGGCCCACAGGGCACCTCAGGGTTTTATACTCCACACTTGTGACACAGTTGAGGAGCTTGTTTTCCAGAGGACAAACTTTGGAATCTGAGTGAGCGACAGTCAGAGACACTTCTTAGAGGAGGTGAGACTTGATCTAGGAGGGACAGGTAGCTGGTGGGTGGGGGCATTTAGGATCCATGGAAGGTTTGGGTGAGGCCTTTTGGGAGAGTAGAAGGCATGCTCAAGCAGTAGCAGCAAGTTGCAGGAATTGTTTTAGGGAATGGGGTTCTGTTTTTAACGTTATGGCATCCTTGTTGAAATAATCCCAGTTTTAATGGAAAAGTCTTGTTCATGGATGGGGAAATTTGTCATGGAAAAAGAGAAGTCATGAATGAAAGAGTTAAATTCAAAGTCACTCAACTGTACCATGAGTGTTGAATGAGAAACCAAGAGTAGCCCATCTTTTATGGTGGCAATGACATTTCTTCTTGATTCTGACATTGGCTTTTATTTTCATTGCCCTTTTCTTGGATTCGTTTTCATGACTGAGTTAACCTGGGCTAAGGGAGGCCCTGGGTGTTCTCAAGTGGCTTGTAAAGGATGCAGCTGAGCTACTCCTTTCTTGGTCTCAGAGCAAAAATCCTAAGACCAGGTGAAGAAGACTCTTCCAACCAGAAACCTGAACAGCATCCTGAACTATTGTGAAGAGTCAGCCTTCCCAAGGTGGCAGGATCCCTCAGGGCAGTGCCCACCTTGGAGAACGGCCATAGGAGCTGTGCCATGGGATCTGACAGGTGTGGTCACTGTCCTCTGTTGTGGTCACATTCCTTTCTTCTTGCATAGTGCATGTGTACTATGTATGTGCATATGCACATATGTGACTGTAATCACAGGATTCCATCCCCAGGCAGTAGCCTGTTCATCAGGGAGAGCAGCCCTATGAAAGTTAGTATGAGACTATCCCTTCTACCCTCCCTAAACCTCTCACATCCACTCTCTTGTCTCAAAACTGGTGTTTGACGGTTAAGCTTTTGAAATAAATCCAATCATTAAAAGTCAGACTCAGAAAAGGAGGTAGGAGATTCCTCTTTTTCCTGGATGCATCAGCTGAAGATTCCTGGGAACAAAGGGGCCATGAGAGTTTCTGGGATCCATGTGAGAGGCTGGATGAGCTGAGGGCAATGAAGTTCTCACATTAAAATCAGCGGGAGAAATAATCACACACACAACACCTCTAACGTGCTTTCTCTTATTTTCCTGTGAATAACTCACAGCTCACAACTTGGCTGTGTGAGCTAAGAACACCCTCAGGCCCTTGGACAGTCAGTGCTGGTGCATGTATGCTCATGTGTGTGTATATGCTCACCAATCACACCCAAGGCCAACTTTCCTGAAAAAAAAAATATAATTTTTTAAACTGTCTAAAACATGATAAACCTGTCTAATCTGCCATATGGTAATTAATGAGCACCCTAAACTGACCAACCCTATGCTTGGTGTTTGGGGTAAAAATCTGACAGACACTCAGTATCTGCCCTTGAGGAGTTTTTATTCCAGTCAGGGAGAAAGACATGGGAGAAGTAAAAGTAAAAATATATAATTAATTACAAGTTCTAGCACCCACATCAAAGGAAACAGCAAAGTGCTGTGAGAGAATCATGGGAAGATCTAATTTATGTATGACAGGCAGGTGACAGGAAAATGGCCTCTCTGAGAGTGCATTTTATTTATTTATTTATTTATTTATTTATTTATTTATTTATTTATGATTTTATTTATTAATTTGAGAGAGCGTGAGCATGAGAGAGATAGAGCAGAAGCAGAGGCGTAGTGGGGGAGAGAGAGGGAGAAGCAGGCTCCCTGCTGAGCAGGGAGCCCAACATAGGGCTCTATCCCAGGACCCTGGGATCATGACCTGAGCCAAAGGCAGACATTCAACCTACTGAACCACCCAGGCGCTCCTCATTCATTTATTTAATCAACACTTAGCAAATATCTACCAAGTGCCTACTACTCTTGGCATTGAGCAACACACTGAACAAAACCGTAAACTCCATGTCCTCAATGAACTTACATTCCAGTGAGAAGTGATAGACAAGAGCCAAAATACAGAAATAAATGCTAACGTGTATGAACAAGTGTTGAGTACTGTGGAGGGAATTTGAACAGGCACTGTGGGTGGGAGTGGTGGGCGAGGGCTGCACATTTACACTGGGTCACTGGGTTGGGCTTCACTGCAAAAGTACCATGTGAGGTAAGATTGGAATGAGTATGGTATCGAGCCCCATGGGTAGCCCAGGAAGGAGCCTTCCAGGCTGAGGTAAGAGCAAATGCAAAGGCCCTGAGGCAGTGTGGCTGAGGCTGATTGAAGGGAGGGGAGAGTAGGAAGGATGGGATGATAGAGGAATCTGCCCAGAGGGTGCAGGGCCTCTGTGCACTGTGAAGATGCTGGCTATTACCCTGAGTGAGACACGGAGCTCCTGGAGGTGCAGAGCAAGACAGTGACTTGATCTGATTTGTGTTTTCACAGGTCCTCTGGCTACTATGTGTAGCAACGAGACCACTGAGGCTAAGATTAGTAGAGGTTGGTGGGAGCATTTTAAAGGGAAGGGACACAGAGGATGTACTTTTTCCTCTCCCAGACACTTCATGCCCCCAGTCCTGGGCTTCAGGCCTGGGGAGAAGAACTGGAATCCCCTCTGTGTTCCATGTGGTGAGACTAGGGGATGTGGATAAACAGCCAAAGGACGATGGAGTCCCAAGTTGTGCTTGTTGGTGACAAACTCAGAGTCTTGAGTTTGTGGCCTGTGATGGCCTGAGTAGGGTGGAAGAAGACCACTGACTTTAGAGCCAAAACACCTAGGTTGATGTCTCAGCTCAATCCTGGATTTCTCATGGTAAAATCCTAGTACCTGTTTCATTCAACAGGTTTGTTGAGCAAAAGAGAAGAATGCCAGAGTACTTCAGACATTTTAAGAGTGGCACAAATCTAAATATAAAAGTAAATCTAAATTCTCATTCTTATTTTAGTCTCTCAATCTTCCAGATTTGAGAAGACTGGAAACTTTCTCCTTAGGAAATTTCAAATGAAAACATTTTTTCCCTTATTGTGATTAAAATATTTTTTCTTGGAATCATTTTAGATTTATAAGAAGTTACAAAGATAATACAGAGAATTTTCACATTGCCTTTACCCAATTTCCCCTAATGTTAATATTTTACATAATTATAGTACATTTGTCAAAACAAAGAATTTACCTCTGGCACACTACTATGAGCTACACCCTAGACTTTATTGAACTTCATAATATCATAACTTCACTAATGTCTCTTTCTGGTTCCAAGGACAGCACATTGCATTTAGAACCTGTTCTTTGACAGTGGCCTGAGTGGGTCTTGGGAAAGAGGGTGAATAATGGTGCCATTAAGTATGGTGAAGCTGATTGCAAGGGGTCTGTGTAGAAGTAGATGCTTGGCTTTTGTTTTTAGATGTTGTGGAGGATGGAACTTAAGGGCAAAAAACAAGTTTTAATTTCAACAAGATATATTTAAGGTAGATAATAAAAAAATGCATTAAAGAAAGGCTGACAAAGGTCCTGGGGGAGATTATCAAGGTAGCTTGTGAAGTTTTCTCCATTGGAGAACATCCATATGAGATAAAAAGTAATTTCTCTAGAGACAGAAGGAAGGACAAATGACCACCTGCTGCCCACATCTGGACCATGGATTCCAGAAGCAATGGAAGCAAGCAAACAGGATAAGCAGAATAATTTAGTAGCTTACAAACTTATTTCAGTTCACCTTAGCTAAGGAAGGATTGCACACTACCTACTCAAAAGACAAATTATTTGGGCTCAATTGGGTGAGAAAATGTAGGTTGAAACTGGATTCTGCACAAATAGATCTCTAACCTATGGTTCTTTTTGAGTTAGAAAAAGCCAGTCTGATCACCCACGGGGCTCATCCTGACAGGCCTGGTCCCAGTACACTGAGGTTAGTGAACCCTTTACCAATATTAATCCTCTCCCTCCTGCTGAATAATCTTTTCTTGGAAGCTGAGTCTCAGGATGGGGGCTCATGACTGACTTTTCCAAAGTGTCTTTATGGAAACCATTAGCTGTCTGGCAGATTTATGAAGGGTTTATAAGTCAGGGAGCCCCCTCATAATTGTTTCATCTCTGTACTTTGGAACCTTGTCCCAAGACCCAGGTGGGTCCCAACACCTGGCTTCCTGAGGTGATTTCCTCATTGAAATGGGATTGGTCTTGCACCCATCATGTTGGGAGGGGAGCTGCAAGTCACACCCCTTACAGGATGGAGGGGGAAATAGGGTCAAAGTGAAGTCTGTTCCAGAAGGCAGTGCGTTCACAGGAACAACAACCAGCTCTGATGTCGAGCACAGAGGCTGGTAGAATGCACTCAGACTGGTAGATTCTGGTTCACATAGTGAGGAGAAGGCTGTTGATTCTGTGAAGTCTACATTTTTTTTTTCATAGAGAGGCACAGTTTGCTGATGATCAAATAGTTCATTTGAGCAATTCCAGTAAAGAGTGGAAGATGAAGTGAAGGAGATATTAGAGATGACATTCGTGAATTGAATGGAGAGGAGTTACCCAGATCTATCTCTAAGATATCTGAAACCCTGTGATTCTATGATTATGTGATGTTTATGTGAAATGACATAAGGTGAAGTAGGGATTCACACTTTGGGTGTCTTCCAGTTCAGCTCTGCTCCCAGTAACACTGAGTATGAACTAGGAAAAATTTGTGCTCTTAAACAACCCCCTGTGCTATCCAGTCCATCCCTTTGCAGAAATATAACTCATTGGCTCACATTCTTCAAGGCAATTAATTGTCCCCATGATCTCATTCAGAGGTTTTCATTCTCTGCTATTCAGTAAAATCGCTTATGAACATTTTAACTGTAGATACTTGTTTCTCAGCACTAAACCTACTGAATCAGCATCTCTCAGGTGGGGGCCAAGAATCTAATTTTATAAATCTTGACAGAAGACCCTAATGCACCAAGATTGGGAGCGACGTGTGTCCTCTAAATCCTTCCTGCTGCAGTGCCACACCAGAGATCCCCTCACGGCCACTGCCATGGTATCTCTGCAGATGGTCCTATGTCTCTGTCCCCTGCAGCCTGCTCACCTCAAACGTTACCGAGCTAATATGTGTCGAAGTCCTGGCACCCAACGGGGATTTAGTCAAAGACAGGTGGCTGTGTGTGCCAGAGACACAGTTGCTGGAGGATAGCAGGCTGGATTACAGACAGGAAATGTGTGGGTTTTAACACTGCATTGGGTCTGTTTGCTTTATTTCACTTAAATCTGAAAAAAAATGCATATAGCATTTCAAAGCAGGTTTGAGTTGAACTTGAATTTGCAAATTTCACCTGATACCATGCTATTTTTTAAATTGATAGACAAGGGATGGCCTCTCTTTTGAGAAGGCTCAGAAATCAAATGGAGTTTGGGGGGTGGGAGGAGGCAAATGTTTTATTTTTGGCTGAAAACCTCATGGAGCAGGAAGCCAGCTTCGCTCATGTAAATGAAGTGGAGAGCACTGCAACACTTAATTGGAAAAGCTGTGAAAACAGCCTGATGCATCAGTTCTGGCAACTTGGAAGCTCATAGTTAAAGGCCTCATCGGGACACCAGAAAAAATTGTTTATGGACTGTCTGTGTGTCAACTTATTCAAATATGTTTTCTAGATATGCTCCCAAAGGCTTTTAACTCTTAAGGAGGGACTGCATGTGATTTTTCACTTTAATAGGAAAACTTAATTCTGATTTTAACAGTTCATAAGATGAGTAATTATCTTACTGAATGTAGAATTTTTGCATGTCTTTTCATTTTATGATACCTCATTTTTCTTAAAAGTTTTATCTAGGGAAGATGTTATTCCATTTTATTAATATTCGTTGTAGAAAGGGTGCACTTCACAACTTGATGCTCTATTTTTCACACCCGAAAAGCTGGCATTAGACACCAGAACCAGAAATTTGCTCCCTATTCACCTGTGAGGGGATTCAGGGCCCCAGGTGCCCCTTTTCCAACCCCAGTCCTTGAGGGGATCTCTGAGCTCTAGTGTCACAGTGTAGATCTTTGTGGGCTTCCATTGCCCAGCCCCAGAGGATGCTGTTCCTTGCACAGATTACGTTCTCTAGGGCTGTGCACTGAATGACACACACAAATTACTCAGTGGTGACCCTCTCAGGTGATAAGGTCAAGCCAGGGAGGACCCCTAGGCTGTCTCAGGGATATAGAGTATTGTTTGAGAAGATGATAGTGGCAAGGTAACCCTAAATCCTGGAGATCCAGGGCATCTATAGAAAGAAGGATGTCTGGGAGCAGAAATCCTGACGAAACCCCCCAGGGCAGGTTTCAACCAAGAAGAAAAGCAGCAGCCATGGGCAATCTCTCTTCTCCTGCAGGCCTGTGTCCCTACCCAGGTCAGTAGCCAGAAGAGGCTCTGTCACTAGGGAGGAGGGCACAGGGGAGTCCTGACCAGGGGGTTTGTCCAAGTCCAGAGCAGCCTTCTAGCTGTCCCTGCAGGGAGGTGGGGAGGAGGGAGAGGGACAGGTCAGCAGCTTGCAGTGGGAAATGGGGTCACGTCCTCCTTTTAGAGATTGGGAAACTAAGGTTCAGAGAGGCTGGGTTTGCTCTGGTCACAGACAGAACCTGGAACACCGGCTGCTGATCTTTCCCACAAAATTTGTCCCCCATACAAGGGGCAGCTCATAGGCCATGGCTTGCCTCCCTCCAGGACAAGCACCTCACCCTTCCCCTTGCCCAGCCTGGAGTCTAAGTGATGGTGGGGGAAGTCCTGGGAGCCCTTTGTCTCCCTCCCTGATATGTGTACTCCCCTCCCCTACCTGCACCTGCCCAGCCTCTGAAAGTGTGGGGCAGAAGCCAGAAGGCCACATGGAGTGAAAAGATGGGGTCTGGTGCCTTCTACACATGACCATTTTTATTATGGAGACACAAGAGCACTGGGCTGGGAATCAGAATTCCTAGTCTGAATGACAGCTCTGCCTCTTACCAACTCTGGGCTCAGTGTGCTCATCTGAGAAATGGGTATCCTGACAATACCTATTGAACTGCTCATTTGTTCATTTAGTTATTCAACACGTTTATTAGCACCTTCTATATTCCAGATGCCAAGGATATGACTATAAATGAGAGAGACTGAGACTCATCTCATGCTGCACACACTCCACTCATGCTGTTGCCAATTTACTCACACACACCCCCCTCACATGTTCACTCATTCATTCATTCACTCATATGCTCTCACTAACATCCTTACAGACACGCACTAATTCATTCATTCATTAACACTCACACACCTCTCACACACCCTCACTAATGCTCGCTCACTCACTCACTCCTCCTGCCCTGTGTTCAGAGCCAGGGGGCCACCTTGGGCAGAAAGGCTGTAGCACAGAGCCTCATTCTTGGGTTTTTCTCTACCCTCCCAACTTGCATGACATGCAGGAAGACCTCAGCTACTGCAGCTTGTGGACTGCAGCTACTGAGATGAATGCAGAGCCAAAGTGTGCCCTTCATTCCCCTAGGTAAGCTACATAATGATACGTTTAAGGCTGGTGAGGACACGGGAAAGCTTTGAGGAGGGGCTGGCACTTGAGTCATTGGGTTATGCTTTTTCTGGGACATGTTTCATCTTTGAGTCATAGACTCATTCAGACAGGTGCACAAGTCTCCAGACAGTGATGTTGTTGAAAGGAAAAAGACTTCTGTTTCTTATTTTTTTAATTTTTTTTTTAAGATTTTATTTATTTATTTGACAGAGAGAGAGAGTACAAGCAGGCAGAGAGGCAGGCAGAGGGAAAGGGAGAAGCAGGCTCTCCCCTGAGCAGAGAGCCCGATGCGGGGCTCGATCCCAGGGCCCTGGGATCATGACCTGAGCCGAAGGCAGACGCTTAACGACTGAGCCACCCAGGCGCCCCTCTGTTTCTTATTTATTGACTGATTTGTCCACTGGTGGCAAAGGGTTGAGAAAAGAACTCTGAAGTAAGTGAGGAGTGTGCTTACTGGAAGCAGAGAGGTGGTCCCTCTAGTCCTTTAAGCATCCTGTTGAGCAGGCCCATCCAGGGGAGGGGAGAGGCCTCTGCCTGAGGTGAGGAGGGGAGTGCTTTAGTTGAGGCTGGCCAGGTCTAGGCTTCTGGGAAGTGGAGCTCTCTAAGAGCCAGGGAGCTTCTGCTCCCCTGTGAAGGCCATTGGAGAAGACGCAGGTGTCTGGGCTGCAATGAGGATCACAGGCCAGTATTTGCTGCTCAGAGCTGAGTGGGGCAAGGCCAAAGGCAGCTCAGCTTCCTGCATGTGGGGACTGTCTAGGCAGCTTCAATACGCCCATTACTTTGAAGAAGATTACCTCTCCCCTCAGTCCAGGAGAAGCAACAAGTGCCCCTTGCCAAGGGGCTACTCTGCTAGCCAGGTGGAAAGGAGCTGGGGAGCCAGGAGGATGGTGACTTGATACCCCCTGGACTCTGGAATGTGGGTTAGTCTGCTGAAGAGGGAGGACATCAAGGTAAGAAAAGAGAGGCTGATACCTGGATAAGGAAGCTGCCTCCACATCTGTACCATCCAGAAACCATGGATGGTAGATATACAGTGCCAAACCCCAATTGTGTTTGATATTGTTCGGGTCCATGCCCCTGTGTAAGAGAGAGGAGGACATGGCAAACTGTCATCTCCACTGTGACTCTCATGGGGGATTCCCCTTTTAGGACTGTAGAAAACCTGGAAGAAATATCTCCTCCCCATCATTATAACCACCTCTACCTCCATCTCCTCTCCCTGAAGCTCAGGGAGAGGTCACAATAAGAGACAAAAAACAATTATTGTTGAGTGCCTACTATCTAGCAGGTACCATAAACCAGTCACCATCTCTACCCTTCACCACAATTGTACTACCCATCTTAAAGGAAAAAACTGAGGTCTGGTGCATTGCCCAAGATCACAGAGCCAGTAAGTAGCAGCACTGGAGTCCAATCTGCCTAGGGCTTCTGTTCTTCGCACTTTCATGTGACCTAAGAAGACCAGTGCTATGGACTGAAGTGTGTTCACCCAAATTTATATGTTGAATCCCTAAGCCCCATGTGACCATCTGGATATAGGGTCTATGAGGAAGTGAATAAAGTTAAAAGAGGTCTTAAGTGTTGAGCCCTAATCTGATAGGACTGCATCCTTATAAAAAGAGGAAGACACCAGATCTCTCTCTCTTTCTCTCCTATGTGAGGACACAGCTGGAAGGCACCATCTGCAAGGCAGGAAGAGAGCCCTCACAATAAATCAAACCTGCTGACACCTTGACCTTGGATGTCTAGCCTCTAGGACTGTAAGAAAGCAAATTCTGCCTCCCAGCCTGTGGTATTTTGAATGGAAACCTCAGCCAACGTAGAGAAGAAGGAAGTAAAGAGAGAAGGGAGGTACCCTTCTGGTGTCACTGTGTCTGTGTGTGCCAGTGTGAAGCTGTGCAGCTGTGGTTGTCCTTGTAGGTCCCTGCCTCTGTGTCTTGGCATCTCTGCATGTCTGGTCTCTGTAGGACTTCATGGTGGTATTTGGTGACTAAGTATGTGGCTGGGTAGGGGTGTTCTGGCAAGGTGAGAGCTCCTCTCTGTGACACAGGTTCAAAGGCTCAGGGCTGGCCACCAGGGCTTGGTGGGCCTCTGACTTGTGGTGATAATGGGGACCTTCAAGCATGGGATGCTGATGGCCATGGGGCTGAACTCCCTGTCCAGACTGAACCCACCTCTGCCAGTGTGAGCCCAGTTAGTAAGAGGATTCTGACCCAGGCCCAGGGAGTCTGCCTCCTGCACTGTAGCCCCCACTGTACAGGGATAAGAGTCTAGTCAAGACTCTGCAAGCAGGGGGTCTTGGCACAGTGGGGACAGACATGGAGGCCTCATTCCTGCCTCCCTGTCTCCCCACCCCTGTGGGGAGCTGCACTCAGGGCCCTGGGCTTACAGCTCCAAGAAAGGACTGTTGACATGCCCTCCACACCCCTCTCAGAACTTTGAGTTGCCCTCAGGAGGTTGAGCTGTTTCTGGGAGGGCCACCAGAGTGTTTTTTTCTGCTCAGACACTGCTGTGATGCTCTACACTGCTTTCCAGAGCACTTGGGTGACGTGCTCATCCCTTGGAACCTGTAGCCCCTAGGGAAGCATTACCCACAATCCTCCTATGTGAGTGAGATGAAGTTGTGCATCATTTCAGTTCCCAGGCCCTGGTGCCTGTGTCAGGACTCAAGCCCACTGGCGAAACAAAACTTTTGATGGCTCGGCTCTAAGAATCCCAAAATACAGGCTGAAGGGACCTTGGAGGGGTTCTCAGGACAGGATCTACTTGAGAAGGGAATGTAATATAATGATAGCAAGATAAAGAATTCTTACATCTCAGAGATTTCCCCCAGTTCCAAAGCCTGCTTCTATTTGCTTCCTTAGGGAGTGACCCAGGAGTTTGGCACAGAAATGGCTTTAATTTCCCAGGGTAGAAATGTACTCCTTTCCCCCTAACCTGAGAACAGGGGCCTCTGTGGATCTCCCCCAACTCAATTTAGACAGCCTTTCATATCTTCTTTTCTACATCTCATTCAGTTTGGTTTCATTTCTGAGTCACACATGCCCACATTAGTACCCATCTTCCCCTTGAAAGAATGATAATAATCATAACAACCATTTTTGAGTACCCAACTCGTGCCAGACACTATCTGAAATACTTTGCATATATTACGTCATTTTGCACCACAATGATTCTTTAAATAGAAGCTATTAACTTCATTTTATAATGGAGGAATCTAAGATATAGTGACCTTGGGTGATTTACTTTGGATTAGGCAGCCGGGAAGGGACTGAGGGAAGATTTGAACTCAGGCCTGATGGACCCTAATCATACCACACTGTACTGCTCTTTGCTGTGTTCTATTTCTATTCCCACCCCCTCCCAGCCAGAGATAGAGCAATGATAATCATGACTCTGTGTAACATCCTCATCTGCTCTTGAGACTCAGAGATTTTTGCCACAGTGTTTGGTAATTGCCTCAGTTGGAGGCTGGCCTGGGCAGATTGGCAGTGTTGAGAGCAAGTACTTCAGTGGCTACCAGATCAGGGACCCTGATCATCCTGGACACACTCGGGTATCTACAGAGTAGACAAGAGCCTAAACCTATCCCTTTCCCATCCCATCTTAGAGATGGAGGACTAAAAACCTCATGTCTCATCCCCATCAACCTGCAGGTGGTAAATCAGAAAGGAATGATCAGGCTGAGCCTGGCCAGGCTGCTTGGGGACCTCATTAGCTGGTGTTTCTGAAACTCGTTGAACTCTGCAAACAGCAGGTGCTCACAGCTAGCTGTGGGAAGGAACACAGCTACCTCCGGTGCTGTGGGGAGAACATCAATCTTTCATTTTGTCCAGATGTACCTGCATCTCCTCCAAAACACCTAAGGAGAAGTGGGGATCATTTGCTTTTGGTGCTCATTCTATGATAACAGGTAGCCATGACCACATTTTGCAGGGCATCAATGGGGCCTACCGGCTGTTATTTAAGTCTAAGGTCATGAGAACCTGAGGAAAGCACAGAGCAGCTTCTCCCAATTCTCCCTTGGGCCTGGTGCTTTGAAGGCAATGATCTGGGAACAGAAAACATTTGGGGGCTAAAAGTAGTAGCAGGTTTTAGAAATGAAAATCACCCTACAATAGCAGTTTAGCACTTGAGTGTTAAGCTTCAGGGTATGGCCAGATTATAGGCTCTGTGAATAAAGGAATGCCACTGAGTACTGCAGACACAGAATGTACAGGACACTTCCTGGCCATATGACCATGGAACAGAAGGGACTTGGGATCACTCTGGTCAACCTGATCATTTGTAAGATGATGAGACCAAGGCTGGGACTGGGACAGGGCCTTACCTAAGGTCATATGATGGAGAGGCCAAGATTCCTGAAGTATTTATAATTGCTAAGGGGTGCTGTCTGGATGCAGAGTCTGCTATTGGTTGGTGTCTTTATATGCCTTGGTGGCCTATTCATCAGACTCACAGGTGCCCTCTCTACCTAGGGCTTCGCGTTGGAGGCATTTTCCTTATGCGTCTTTTCCTTAAACCCCAACCAGCCCAGGTAGCTTCTTAGATCAAGGACTGGACGTGCCCATAACAGCACTAAAGGACTCTAAATCTGTACCCTCCAACCCACATTTCACAGATGCGGAAACAGACCATGGAGGATAGGTGGCAGGGCTTTACTATTAATCTAGGTCACCTTTCTGGGCCTCCCAGGACACATTCAGTTGCTTCTTGGAGAGGCTGGGAACATCCCCAACTCCAGGGGAGGAAGGGAGAACAGTGAAAAGAGCACAGAAAGTACACCCCACTTTTGGATAATCATACACACTCTCCTCTTACCGCTTGCCTCTCTCCCCTGAATCATCTCAAGGCAAGTGTCCTCCTAGCATTGCCATCTCAAACCTAAAAGATCTCTGGACTTTCTGCTGGAGCCGTAGCCTGCAAGGGTGTCTGTACTCTATGCTGGAGGCAGGGAGGATGAGGAAGGAGGGGGTGCTTGGGGGACTCTGAGTCAGGAACAGAAGGCTCAGGTCCTGGCTTCCTGTCTGAAATGGGAGGAGGGACCCCATTTATCTCTCTTTGATCTTCCCTATTTTATGGGAAAAGCTTGAACCCCCTGGAAATTCGGTAGACAGGAAATAACCAAGCTTACTTTGGAGGAGGCACTGATGTTTTCTCTCCATGTTAACTACTGGGCCAGCTGTCTCTGCCTTTGAGAGTTTCAACCTGGGGAAAGGCCTCCTGAATTGAACAGAATTTGAAGACAACAGGGATGGGCCTAAAGGCTACTATGCTAAGTGAAATAGACAAAAACCAAATACCATATGATTTCACTTATATGTAGAACCAAAAAAACAAAACAAACGAACAAACAAAATCAGAGACAAATTCGTAAATGCGGAGAACAAACTGGTGGTTGTTAGAGGGGTGGTGGATGGGGGAATGGGTGAAGTTGGTAAAGAAGATTAAGAGGCATAAACTTCCAGTTATAAAATAAGTAAGTCACAGAGATAATAAGTACAGCATAGGGAATAGAATCAATAATATTGTATTAATGTTGTTTGGTGACAAATGGTGACTACACATATCCTGGCAAGCATTTAGTAATGTATAGAAATTCAGATCAGTATGTTGTACACCTGACACCAATATAACATTGTATGCCGGGGTGCCTGGGAGGCTCAGTCTGTTAAGTGTCTGCCTTCAGCTCGGGTCATGGTTCCAGGGTCCTGGAATCAAACCCCATGTTGGGCTCTCTGGATAGCGAGGAGCATACTTCTCCCTCTCCCTCTGCTGCTTCTCCTGCTTGTACTCTCTCTCTCTGTCAAATAAATAAATAAATAAAATCTTTAATATATATATATATATAACATTGTATGCCAACTATACTGCAACAATAAAAATGTAAAATATGAAAAAAAAATAAAAGAGAACATTCACCCTACCATTTGTGATAACATGGATGAAAGTAGAGGGCATCATGCTAAGTGAGATAAGGTAAAGGGAGAAAAACAAATACGTATGGCATCACTGATATGTGAAATCTGAGCAAAAAAGAAAAGCTGATCTTATAGAAATAGGGCACCAGGAGCTGGGGGATGGGATAAGTAGGGAGATTAGGTCAGAAGATACAAACTTTCAGTTACAAGGTAAGTTCTGAGGAAGTAATATCAGCATGACGACTACAGTTAATAATAATATATTGCATACTTGAAATTGGCTAAGAGTAAATTTTAAGTGTTCTCATCAAGAAAACAAAGAATTAACCATGTGAGGTGATGGATGTGTTAGTTTACTCAATTGAGGTAATCATTCCAATTCCACATGTATATGTATGTCAAATCATCATGTTGTAGACTTTAAATATATGTAATTTTATTTGCCAAAAAAGTGAAGGAGGAGATTCAGAAATGACAATCCCTGGAATTGCAAAAATGTTGAAGTGTTCATAATTCATCTGAAAGATGACTAAGGATAAGAGAGAATAAGAGTCAATCAGAGAAAGACAATTATCATATGGTTTCACTCAGATGTGGAATTTAAGAAACAAAAGAGATGATCATAGGGGAAGGGAGGGAAAAATAAAATAAGACAAAATCAGAGAGGGGAAAACTACAAAAGACTCTTTTTTTTTAAAATATTTAAATATTTATTTATTTATTTGACAGAGAGAGACACAGCGAGAGAGGGAACACAAGCAGGGGGAGTGGGAGAGGGAAAAGCAG
The DNA here is from genome assembly GCF_002201575.2 of Neomonachus schauinslandi. Taxonomy (NCBI): domain Eukaryota; kingdom Metazoa; phylum Chordata; class Mammalia; order Carnivora; family Phocidae; genus Neomonachus; species Neomonachus schauinslandi. The sequence goes on along the minus strand of NC_058413.1, from coordinate 81,062,722 downwards.
GCTTCCCGCGGAGCAGGGAGCCCGATGCGGGGCTCGATCCCAGGACCCTGGGGTCATGACCTGAGCTGAAGGCAGATGCTTAACGACGGAGCTACCCAGGTGCCCCACTATAAGAGACTCTTAACAATAGGAAAGAAACTGAGGGTTGTTAGAGGGGAGGTGGGTGGGGGGATGGGTTTACTGGGTGATGGACATTAAGGAGGGCACATGATGTAATGAGCACTGGGTGTTATAGGCAACTGATGAATCACTGACCTCTACCTCTGAAACTAATGAGACTATATGTTAACTAATTGAATTCAAATAAAATAAGTTAATAAAAAAAGAGTGTGTGAGCACATGTGTATGTGAGACAGTGTGTGTGCATATGTATGAATGCATACATGTGTATATGTATGTGTGAAATCCTGTGTATATGAACATGTGTGAGTGTGTGTATGTTAGTATGTGTGTGTGCATGTGAGAGTGTGCATGTGTTGCAGGAGAAGGGCAGGAGGAGCAGGCCAGGCACTTAGGTCAGAAACTTACAGGTGTTAAGCTCCCCTCTATGACTAGTGAGCCTGGCTATGGCAGTATCTTTGACATCATCACCCTCTGCCCTGCACATGGGTCCTGCATGTCATTTTTGAAGCCTCTGAAGGTCAGAGCAGAGGTGGCAGGGCTTAGAAATAAGGAGAGACAGGTGCCTGGTTCAGGTCAACAGTCATTCAACAAATGCTTTGTGAGGGTTTGTGAGGATCTGTGGCAGGGTCTGTGAGTGTGTGTGTGGGTCTGTGTGAAGGTGTGTATGAGAGTCTATGGGAGGGTCGATGGGAGGATCTGTGGAGGGTCTGTGAAGGTGTGTAGGAGATTGTGTATGAGGGTGTGTGGTAGGGTCAGTGGGAGGGTGTGTGGGAGGGTGTAAGGGAGGGTCTGTGATAAGTTGTGTGTCAGGGTCTGTGGGAGGGTCGAGGGACGCAGGGCAGACTCAAGCCAGCTTCTGGCCTCAGGAGAACCACAGGTCAAGAAGAGAAGGATAGTAAACTCTCATGAGCTGCAGGACAAAGGTATAATTTTAACCTGGGGGGAGGGAGGAGGCCAGGACAGCACATGGAGGAGGAGATACTGACTTGGGTCACTGGGCTGAGAATAGGTCTTGCTGGCAATTCGTATTCAGATTTTTAAAGCCATTATATTAGTTTGTAGTGCTATCACACTGTTGCTTAATTTGCAATTCCTTAATGGCAAATGATGTTAAGCATCTTTTTGCATACTTTTTGCCATGTGTACATTTTCTTTGGTGACATACACCAAAGAGAGGTACAGAAGTTGAAAGCCCATTAAAGTCCATGCTGTGTTTGGGAAGTAAGACTTTCAGTACAGCTGGGGGTGTGCTGAATGGTTGGAGATGAATCTAAAACTATACTCCCTAAACTCCATCTCAGTGTCTGCTTCCAATTTATAAGCAGATTATGAAGAGGCTAAAAACCTTGTTTAGGATTTTCAGTTTTAATTCTTGGGAGATGAGCAGTCCCTGGAGGTGAGCCAGCTGTGGAAAATAGGCAATTGTAATGCAACCCTTCTGCCAGGTGACTGAGGGCTCAACCACAAAGGGAAATGATCACAGCTGATGGTCTGAGGGCCACAGGGTGCCATGGGTACAGAGGCCCCTATTGTGGTTAGCCTCATTTCAAAACTCCAGGAGCAGTGAGCAGTGGGCCATGGGCCAGAGGCTTGTGCCCTGGGTAGTCCTGACATGGGCATTAAGACCCTCATCCTTTAGGGAGAAGGCCCACCAAGGTAATGGCCAGGAAGGTGAGTCTTACCTGCAAAGCCCATGAACATGATTTCAGGGTAAATTCCCTCCAGTGATTGTATTTTATTTCAGAGCCATTAAGATAACATTGCTATTCTTTCCATGTCAGTGATATTGTTGCCTTATTTGCATTGGTCTTTTGAGTGTCTCTGCTTGAGCTGAGAAATGTCTGGGTCTGTAAATGGTGTTTTTTAAGGGACAGCCACAAGGCCACCTGCCAAGGTCAGGCTATCAATCTCCTGTTCCCTCCTCCCCCATTTATGGAGGACCTTCCTCCAAGAAGTGCACCTTCTTGGGGGGCATATGTCCTCTTTCATCCCAGACACGTTTGGAACTGACATCCTCACTCACCTCTGTGTGATGAAGGGGCCTTTTTGTCTGACATGCCATCAGACAAAACAGAGACTGTAGCCCAGTGCTGGGTGCCGGGACCTGAAAGCAACCTAAGAAAGGCAGTGTAGCTCAGAGGAGAGAGCCTGACTTTGGAGTCAGGTACAGAGACAACGGGGTTCAAATCCTGTTCTGTTGCTTTCTGTGTGACTGGACAAGACAATGTAGTCTCTGATTCTCAATTTCCTCATCTGAAATGTAGAGTCAACAGTCTCAACGGCATTGTAGGGAGCATCAAATGATATATGGAGTAGACAGTACTCTACAAATTACAAAGTACAGTGCAAATGTCAGTTGTCAAAAAGCAATGTAGTTTAGCGGTTCCATGCACTGTGATCTTCAGTGAGTTGTTCTGTGTTTCCATTACCACATGTACTGCGCTGCCCACATTCCCACCACAGGGAAAGACTTGCTGTCTCCCCCCTCCTCAACTCCAGGGATTGCAGTTGGCACACAGTCAGGCCCTCTGTCTTGCCCTGACCTGTGGAAAGCCTCGGGTGAGGGGTAACAGCTTTGCTTGGGATGCCCATGGAAAGCCTAAACCATGCAGGATATGAAGCCTGACCATGTTAGCCAGTGTGGGACAGCCTTAGAGTGCAATGATCACCCCTACCCTCCCCATCAGGTTGGCAAGGCTTTATTGGGGCTTCATTGCAGCCAGAATTCTTCCTCTTCCCAGTCCTACTCCCCCACTTTCACAGGTGCTGGTCCATAACAAATGTCTTGCACCCTAAACTCCATCTCAGTGTCTGCTTCCAATTTATAAGCAAATAAACATAAGACACCAATGCAGAAGTGTATTGTGATAGTGAGGTGAGTTAATAGATCCCAAGAATTTTGTGCAGGGTCTGACACATAGTGCTATTATTGTTATTGTTATTATTATTAATTATTACTATTGGTTTTATCATCTGAATCCTGAGTGGAGTGGTTCTCACTTAGTCCTGTCCCCCAGTATCTCCAGTCCCTGCAGCAATCACAGGTGTGACATTCCATTGTGTGTTCTTCCCAGTGTATCATTGGAATCATCAGATGCTGCCATTGGAACTGGCAGGGCTGCAGATGCTTCCTCTCTGTGTGCAGCTGCTATGCACGGAGCCTTGTCAGGCCTTGGACACCATCTCTAATCCTCATAATTACCCCATAAGTCAAGGTAAGTAATGTTACTCCCTCTTTACAGATGAGGAAACTGAACTCAGAGAGATTAATGATTTGCCCATTTCCAAATTCTAGTTGGTAGCAGAGCTGGGACCCTGAAGTCTCCACCACATGCCATGCAAACTTCTCATGTACAGATCCCCAGGGGATGGAGTAGTTATTCAGTGCCTAGAAGCCAGTATTTCTGACTCCCACTGGAGAATGTGTTATCTAAATGACTAAATGAAAGAAAATGCAGAGTCAATAACCAATTTCTCTTTTCATTACGATCCCTGCTTGCTCTTCTGTGATTTTCTTGGTCTGTGTTTGTAATGCATCATCACCACCTCTCGAAGGCCCATGTTTGTTTGGAGGGAAGCTGATTAATACCTTGCTCAGGATGGGAGGTGTTGGTAGCAGAATTGAGAGGAGAAGACAGGAGGAGGGCCAAGGCTGCATCCATCAACCACGCTCCAAATCTTCCAGGCTTATAAAGACTCCTGAATTGGACTCAGCCATGTATACCATGCAGGTATTTTCAACATCACATCACCATCTCAAGGCTTTGTCCTTGGAGCAGCCTCGGAGTGGGAAAGGCAAGTGGAACCCACATTCCAAGGACAGGGGAAGGAGTGAGGAGTCTCCAAGTGCCTGGGTTCAGCTCATGTGTCAATTGATGGTCATGTCTTTTTGATCATGTTCCTCAACAGACATGCCATAGTTTTTAAAATTCATTCACCTATTGAAGGGTACTGTGGTTGTTTTCAGTTTTTGACAATTATAAATAAATTTGCTGTAAACATTTGTGTACAAGTTTCATGTGGACATGATTTTTCAAATAATTTGGCTAAATATCTAAGAGATGATTGCTGGGTCTTATGGTAGGACTATGTTTAGCTTTGTGAGAAACAAACTGTCTTCCAAAGTGGTTATACCATTATCATCTGCAATTAATGAGAGTGCTTGTTGTTCTATATCCTCACCAGCAATTAGTATTTCAGATTTTAAAAAGCCTTTTACAGTAGTTCGTAGTGTTTTCATATTGTTGCTTAATTTGCAATTTCATAATGACAAATGATGTTGAGCATCTTTTTTAATATACTTTTTGCTATATGTATGTTTTCTTTGGTGAGGTATTTGTATAGATATTTTGCTTATTTTAAAATTCTGTTGTTTGTTTTCTTATACTTGAGTTTTAAGAGTTCTTTATATATTTTGGATACAACACCTTCATTAAATATGTATTCTGCAAATATTTTCTCCCAGTTTGGGGCTTGCTTGTCTTTTCATTCTCTTAACAGTATCTTTCATGGAGTAAAAGTATTTAATTTTAATGAAGTTCAGCTTATCATTTTTTTTTTCCTTTCATGGATCATATTTTTGGTGTTGTATCTAAACCTTCATTACCAAATTGAAGGTCATGTAGATTTTCACCTCTATTTTCTTTCCTTTTTTTTTTTTTAAAGATTTTATTTATTTATCTGAGAGAGAATGGGAGACAGAAAGCATGAGAGGGGGAGGATCAGAGGGAGAAGCAGACTCCCTACTGAGCAGGGAGCCCAACGCGGGACTCGATCCCGGGACTCCAGGACCATGACCTGAGCCGAAGGCAGTCGCTTAACGAACTGAGCCACTCAGGCGCCCCTCACCTCTATTTTCTTCTAGAAGTTTTATAGTTTTGCATTTTACACTGATTTCCATAACACATTTTGAGTTAATATTTGTATAAAATGTAAGGTCTGTGTCTAGGTTTATTCACTTAAATTTCTAAAATTTTTTATTGTGATTAAAATGTATAACATAAGATTTACTATTTAACCATTTTTAAGTGTACAAATGTAGTGGCATTTGTACAATCCTCAGTAGGATTACTGAGGAGCAAAAGGAAGGCAAGTAGGGAAGGCTTTCCTTCAAATATTCTGCAAGCACCAGCTGGTAGACTAATGAGGTCACATTCATGTCCACATTAGAATGGGCCAGCTCTGCCTTTCTATCCTGCTAATTTGTAAGGGATGATCCTAGGGTAGGTATATTTGTGGACTGAAATTTCAGAGTTTAGTTGGGGCAGCTCTTCCAGTTCACCCACAGTCATTTTTCTGACAGTGCACAAACCTGTAAGGGTATCTGGGTCATGACAGGTGACTAAATTGAATCCTCCACTGGAAACCATCACTTCTCTTCAACCCTCAGACCATGTTCCTAACTCTGGTCAAACTCCTTCCTCACCTATGGGGCATTCTAGCTCTAACCTGGCTTATATCACAGTATCCCCAGACCGTCGCATATGTCTGAATTTGTTTGAGTTTCGCTTTTGACAAAGATTAAGGACTTTGTACATGGATCAAGTACTAATTTTCCCAAGAATCAACTCATGTCCTGGTACATCGAAGGATAGGTGTATTTACCCAGGGTGTGCCCGATCTTCACTATCTGGACTTATCTGTATCTCAACTCTGGTCTATCAAACATATCATTTGTGATTATTTGTTTGTGTATCTGTCTTCTCCTGTACTTTATGAGCTTCTGGAGCTCAAGGATTTATCAGATTACTTCTCAGATGCTTAATATATATTGGTTGAGTGAAACAGAGAAAGAAGAAACATGGTAGCTTTTAGAAATTGATTAAAGCACTTCTACATGTTCCAAAAAAGACAGGAATACTGAATGGTGAGAGCAAGGGCTTTCAGCAGGGCATAGAGAATGTAGGTGCTGTAATTTCTGGTGCAAGAGAAGGAGGAGGAGGGAGGAAGGGGGGAGGCTTATATAAAAGGTCTGAAAAACCAGAAATGTAGAATTTGCCACAGAAGAGGGAAGAGGCCACTAGAATACTGACTAGCTGCTGATAGGATCCTATTCAAAGAAGCAAATGGACCTTCCAGAGAGGTATTGGTTTAAGAAAGATCTAGGTCCACACAGCATGACCAACATTAAGGTAAAAAATGTCTGGAAAATTCCTCATTGCTGTGCCTTTTAGGGGAATGGAAGTAGGGGTGTATAAATAAATACTCCAGACATGCCCCTTCCTCTAGGCTCCTGGGGAGGCTGGAAACCTGCTTGCATTGGTTCAGAGCTCAGGAAAATTAGGGAACTTCTGATTTATAACACTCAGATGATCTTCCTGGTTCCTGAGTGGTGAAGCCAGAAAAATGTGGCTTCAGGAATGTTCTGCTTGGGTTTCACCTTTGAGAAAAAAGTTTTAGTTCTTTCTTTCTCTAGTATTAGCACCTTCCCAAGTCATTCCATCTTAGCATAAAGGGAAAAAAAGGGATTTATTAACAGAAATTCTGAGTTCGGGGTGCCTGGATGGCTCAGTCGTTAAGCTTCTGTCTTCGGCTCAGGTCATGATCCCAGAGTCCTGGGATTGAGCCCCGCATCGGGCTCCCTGCTCCGCGGGAAGCCTGCTTCTCCCTCTCCCACTCCCCCTGCTTGTGTTCCCTCTCTCACTGTGTCTCTCTCTGTCAAATAAATAAATAAAATCTTAAAAAAAAAGAAAGTTCTGAGTTCAAAATCAGATAGCCTTAGTATGATGTAGTGATTAATAACATGGTCTCTGGAGTCATGCTTGATGGGTTTGAACCCTAGATCTACCTGTGCTATCTTGGGAAAGTTATGTTACTGTGTCTTAGTTTTTCATCTGTTAAAATGGGGATTAGAATAATACTTATCCCACAGGGTTGTTGTGACATTTAAACAAGGACACATGTGAAGTGCTTAAAAAAGATCTCCGAATATAGTATTGATAATAACAACAACTAGTATTAGTATTATATATTATTAGAATATATAATGTTTATTATAATATAATTATTATAATAAACATATAATATATAAGTAATATAATTATGTGACCTTGAATAATCATTTAACTCCTCTTAATTTCTTTTTATTTGTCTCTAGGATGATGATAAACTTACCTTACGTTGTGAACACTATGATACACCACTCAGATCCCCCTTTAGTGAAGAATTGCTGTCCCAGTTATTGGGACTAGCTTTGGCAACAGCCTTTTGTTACCAGTCCTTGCAGGGATCTTGTCAGCTGCAAAGAAATGTTTTTTCCCAGGTCACTTCCTATCTCATTGGCCCACACGCAATGACTGTTGGATATGGCAGTATAAAGGCCTGTTCTTTCTTTCCCTTCATCTTACAGATCTTGAACCACAGACACTTCTCAATCACTATTCTGCCTTCTAAACTCTATCTCAGAGTTAGTTCTAAAGGATCCCAACATGTGGCATCTGCTTCACAGAATTGTTGCCAGGATTAGGAATAACAAAATATACAGTGCTTAACACTATTGCTCAACAATGTGTTTCCTTACCCCTTTTCCTCACAGCATCACAAGCTAAATGTTTTTGACCCCTCCCCCCCACAAGGTACTCCATGCTTGATACCTGAAACATGGCTGTCATTACTCACCCAAATTAAAAAAAAAAATCCTTCTTAGGCCAATCTAAATCCACTATGTTCTAGTTCAGGGTGGAGTTTGACAGCCCCAGATGATAAAAGGGACACAAGTTCAGCTGATTTAATAAAGTCTGCTTACTTCTATCCTAAACACAAGACTACAGGTTAAGGTAAAGATTTGTATCTTTAGGCAATGCCTGTTCCATGTATCACAGATAGAATTGCTGCTTCCTTACCCTAGTTTCCTCATCCCCCTGACTGAGTGTACACGTTTATCCATGATTCCAGTTGTTGCTTTCCCAGGAAACATGCTTAATGGCATTAGACAAGACACTAATTTGCATAGAGACTGTCAAGGCCCTTTGTAAAGCAAAGAAATGCACATTGTTAAACAGTTACAATAACATTGACTACAACCATGAAAACAATTTTACAGCAGATTAAACACACTTAGTGAAAGAAGCACAGTGCAAAGGCAATTTCAATACTAGAGTTTAGTCAGCAGCTAGCAGAGAGCCCTAGAGACAATGGCCAGATATAGCATCCTATCTACCCTTGCTGGGTCATTTTTCTTTAGGTGAGTGGGAACTCTTCTCTAGTTTGGTAAAATTTCCTGCCTGATATGAGGGATAAACTATAATGAGGGAGAAGAAGGGAGGAATAGCTAAATCAGAAAAGAAATTGGAGGAAAAATAGAGGACAAAATCTGTACAAACTATGGGAAACTTGGTGTGAGGCAAGGGGAAAAAAATCATACACGAGGAGAGTGGAGAAAATGGCTCTTATAATGTGGTGATAATCAGTCTGAAAGGAATGGATTCATAACTAGATAGGAAAAAACTCTTTTCAGATAGTAAAGGAAAAAAAAAAAGGAAATGATTAAAATTGCCAATACAGAATTCCCAGTCTTAATTGGATTCCTATTTTTCTCCAGTCAGGTTTATTTTGTCCACCTCCTTTCTACTGAATGAGAATTTTTCTTCTCTACAATCTATCAGGTCTCTCCTTATGCAGTGGCCCAGGACAGTTAGGCCTGGTAGTTGCTGTCCAGTGCTGAAAACGGCTGTCTCACTAACACTGGTAATCAGGTTCTTTATGTGTGTTCCTTGGGGAAATCAGAACCAATGAATCTTGCTCTTAACTTCACACTTGGTTTTCTTTGTGGCAAAAATCCAGGGACGTTTGGGCACTTATAAATAATAAAAATAAATAACACTGGAAAGAGGCAAGCCCCTCAGCATCATTTAAAATCTCTGTATTGCAGGTTGACAAGTAATCACTGGACCTGGCCTAGAGAAGTCATTCTTGAAAAAGAGACAAAGAAATTGATTTTGTTGGGAATTTATCACCATAAGTATCAAACATATAAGCATGATTTTTGCTGAGGTGATGATTTTTAGATTATGTCAGGCCTTTAGGAATCAGAGTATGTGCCCTCTTGCCGGTCTCTATATGTCTCATATTTTTTTCACCACCTCTCAGAGTACCTGGAGTTGTCTGGATTAAATAATCTCCCATTCACAGATAAATACTCTTGGAGAAAATAAAATTATAATCACACTAATCTTAAACAGAAAACATAGTTATAACTGGGAATAAGACAAAATTGTGACATCTAGCTGAAAGCAAGTTTCTTCTTGATTGAGTATAATGCGGAAGTAATTAAGCAAGGACTAAAATATTTGTAAGCAGTGTTATGGGTTAAATTATGTCCTCCAAAAGAAAATATAATCATGTTATAAATTCCAACAACTTTTAATATGACTTTGTTTGGAAATAGAATCATTTCAGTTTTAACCAAGTTAAGATGAAATCATTAGGGTGGGCTCTAATCTAATAGGACTTGTGTTCTTGTAAATCAGGTATATTTGGACACAAAAATGTACAGAGAGAAGACAGTGTGAAGGAACACAGACTAAACTCCACGTGAAGATGGAAGAATTGGGTGATGCATCTACAAGTCAAAGATCACCTGGGGCTACCAGAGAAGTTGGAGAGGGACATGGAACAGTCCATTTCCTAGTACGTTCAGAGGGAGCATGGTTCTGCTAACACCTTAATTTCAGACTTCTAACCTCCAGAACGGTGAGACAATAAACTTGTGCTGTTTTAAGCCATTTAGTTTGTGGTACTTTGTTACAGAAGCCCTAGAAAACTAATATAGGGGGTTCTAAGAAGTTTCATGGGTTTCTACATTTATATGTTATTTAATTTATTATTTTTCTTCTAGACTTAGAAAGTCTACTTCTTGGCCATCTTCCACTTAGCATAGGCTTGAAATCTTGTATTGGGATCTGTCCAAGAAAGAAAATGGTTCCAATTTTGCATTGAGAATTGTAAAAAAGATTCATAGGAGAAGAAGGTGGAGCAAGAGGAGGGTAAGGAGGAAACTGATGGAAGTGATGGTAATTGAGATGGAGAAAGAGACAGTAGTAAAGGAGGATGAAGAAGTATATTCAATGTCTTTTGTGTGTCAGCCTCTGTTATCCTTCTCTATGTACTTTCTCAGTTAATGTTTTCAATATCCTATGTGTTAGGTGGTAAGTTATCTATTTCACCAGCTCATGGAGGTAAATAGCATACTCAATTGCAAATTAATAAAATAACCTACAAGTTAAGAGTACATTCACCTGTATAAAACCAAACAAAATCGGGCACCTGGGTGGCTCAGTTGGTTAAGCGACTGCCTTCAGCTCAGGTCATGATCCCACGGTCCTGGGATCGAGTCCCGCATCCGGCTCCCTGCTCTGCGGGGAGCCTGCTTCTCCCTCTCCCACTCCCCCTGCTTGTGTTCCCTCTCTCGTTGTGTCTCTCTCTGTCAAATAAATAAATAAAATCTTTAAAAAAAAAAAACAAAATCCACTTTCCTAAAGTGGTTTAAAACAAATGAGGTTTAATTTTTCCCCAAATATTAAAAATCTGGGGTAAGAAGATGTTGCCAATAATCAAGCACTTAGATAGTATAAACACTGATATTCCTGTTATTCTATTGGATTTTTCTTCATTCTTGAGGTTTCAGGGTCATAATATGGCAATTGTAGCTTCAGATCCTATATATGGAATCAAGGTAGGAAAAGAGGGAAGGATAACATCAATGTTAACTATTTCTTTTGTTAGAAAAGAAATACCAGAAGGTCCTAAACTAACATATATTTTATTGATATGGGCTGTTTCCCATAGCCACACTTAATGGTCATCTTGGTGGGAAAATAAGTACTAAGTTTTCTAGCCTGTACAGTGGAGTAATAAGAGAAAATAGTGTTGGTGGTATCTTTTGGGTTAGCCAATGTGTGCCACAGTGGCAGAGTGAGAACACAACCTGAACTTCCTATGAATGTCATATTCTTTCTTCCACAAACCCTTCTTATGGTGAGATGGCTAGCCTGTTTGCTACAGGCATATTTTTGTTCTGTAGGGTCAGATCCCTTGAATAAAACTATGCCTTTATGCTAGGCTACTATAGTATTCTGATCTAATTTCTCTGCATAGGAATACTGTGGTATAAAAGGAACTACACTATCTCAGGAGACAGTTGACCTGGATACTAGTCCCAATTTTGTCATAAATTTCCAAACATTTTCCTTCTATGCCTTGGAGTAAAATTGAAACAATTAAGCTTAACATCTTCTATCCCACATAGTTTTGTGATGTACTTGAAAGTAATTTGGGAAGTTCCATATGAGTTTTTGACTGGATTAATATTAATAATGTCATAAAGAACCATTACCAATATTTGTAAAGTGTTTTATAGCTTAAAATTACTTTCAAAATGCACATTACCTCATTTGAGCCTCATAATAGCCACTATCAAGTAGACAGAATGAGAAATCATCTTGAATAAAAACTGTTTTTGTAACCAAATTTCTCCCACCCTCAAATTATTACAACAATTCAAGTAGGGATATTCAACTATCCTAAAGCTATTTTTCATGCATATCATTTTTTAGCAGCCTATATTTCATACATTATAGTAATAGAAAGTTTCCAAACCTGTTTATAACCTCTCAGTTTCTGTGATTCTCCCTCATCCTCTAGCCACAATTTTTAAGGTAGTAATTAGTTTGATACTCCCTTCCCTGCTCCTTATCTGTCTCCTACCAGCAGAGTAAATTCAGCTTCAAATTGACATGATAAAACATATGAGACCAAGTGATTCTCTGCTCCTTCCTGGGAAATGCAGGGTGAATTGGGGAATGAGTTTATGAGAATGCCAATATTTCTTATGAGGGAATTATTTTACCCGAATTTTGGTGATGAATATCTGAATCCAGAAGTCCCAGGCAAGACTCTTTGGTTAAAGGCCATTTTTTGAAAAGAGATGAACCATAAAAATAGTGGAAGTGGTTAGACTGCTTCTGGGATGGTGAGCTTCCCAAATCATAGGGGCCAGCTGGGAAGGGTAAGGGTGCTGAGGGAAGGGCAAACAGAAGCTTCTATGGTCAGATTCCTTTGATTTCCTTTCCAACTTTATTGTGCCCAGAATGATGCTCATCCATACTGAGAGAGTGACACTTTGTGTGTGTGTGTGTGAAACTGAGGAACTCTGTGATTCATGGTATTACACTTAGAGAATCATTCAGTTGCTTTGGAAAGATGGTCCTATTTTGGTTACTGTCAACATGATACTGATACTGACCAATTTTTTTTTCTATCTTAGGTCTTCTTAGCCACCCTGGGAACTAATCCCAAATATTGCAAATGAGCTTCTAAGGAATGCTTTCCCGAAGACCTTCCTCCCAGTAGTTCTTCCCTTTAAGAACAGGATTAGCTTGTATTATACACCCATTAAGAAAGAACATTTTGATGAGGATTTCAATATCTCAGAAGAAGTGGGCAGAAGATAAATATGGGGAATTGAGTAATCTAGTTGTAAGAATTTGTTTAAGGGAGCTACATGAAGGTCCTGAAGCTATCTGCCCTTAGTTATTTCCTTTCAGCAAGAAATTAAGGAAAGAGGCTAGATCTACAATTAGAGCTTTTTGTATTCACTGTCCAGGTACTTGGTATACCCCAGATCATCTCTGTGCTGATGGCTATGAGAGAAAGGGCTCCTTGAGGATAGGAACCATTTGTTCTAAACCACTTATTCTTCATTGGAATCATGAAATCATAGTTGTTGGGAACTGAGAAAGTAACATTCCCTGGAATCTGAACTCTCATTTTTTCTCCAAATCCCTCCCATGGCTTGTCTGTTTCTTCTTCTGAGACTTTCAAGACCTAGGCTTGATGGTGCCTGAATCCATGAAAAACTGTATAAAGGCAAGAAAAGCTACTTCTTATCTAAGACCAGTTTTCCCAGGGTCTTCCAGAAGTGCTACAATTGGGGGTAGGGTCTGGAAAATAAATGAAGACACTACAGGGTGGCCCAGGTACAGGCAGTGGACATCAATCATGTTTCATTTTCCCAGGTACTTAGAAATGGGGGAGGAGGTAGCTTCAAACAGTGCTATGTCATGGACTATTAATTTTTTTTAGATTATTTTGTATCATTAAATGTTTTGAAAAAACATATCAATAACAAAAATGTTTTGGATAAATTAGTCCTCTATGAAACATTTCACAAATCAGTTGAAAACTAAAATGGGCAAAAAAGAGAGAGTTTCTCCATTCTTAATAAATATATCTATAAGAAATGAGGTTCTAAGGAGGTAGCAAGAAACAGATGGTCCCTGATGCTATAACAAAGTTTTCATGAGGAAAAAATATATTACAAATTCCAGGATCATTAAATATACACAGAATGTGTATCTCAAATTCAAAAAAAAATGTGCTAATCTTGAGAAGAGTTACTTTATTGTAAAACAAGGGACTGGAGTTTTTAGAGTAGGGGACGCTGTCTAACATGCTTATATTGGGGATACTGAGACATCTTTTATTACCCAATTCATGGCACTGCCTGGTATAGAAACCTAGTTTGAAAATACAAATTTTCACCATGGTCTGAGACTTTCTTTTTTAGCAGAAGTAAATAATTAACTTTTCTTTCTGTTTTTCTCTACCATTTTTCCCCTCCTCCTTTTTCCTACATGTTCGCTTCCTTTATCTCCCCTCCTGTTGAATCCTCTCAGTCCTCCTCCTCTCTCTTTGGCTTTCACTATTTAACTTCATATCTTTGGCTGTATTACATAGCTGGAGTTGGTACTTATATTTTTATTTCATGCTACAGCTCTGTGATGGAGGCTAATGAGGAAAGCTGTTAGAATTTGAAATACTTCAAGGGCAAGAAAGGGTAAGATTAGAAATAAAATTCAAGAGATTGATTCTATCGAGACCTTCTGGGATTCTCTGGTATGGCAGATTCATTATTTTGTGAGATGATAGCTGATTGTATCTGAAGAGCTTGAGAGAGTGATTTAGATCACATCCATTACCTGTCAGCAAACGATATCTCAGGCAGTACCATAAAGTGAAACAATATACCTGTGCCACTGGTAATTATTCAGGTTGCCATTTCATGTTGGTCAGAAGAAACTGAACAGCCAACATTAGATCTTTTTTATTTAACACCACACTGTTTATTTATTTTTATTTTTTTTATTTTTTAAGATTTTATTTATTTATTTGAGAGAGAATGAGAGAGAGAGAGAGAGCACGTGAGAGGAGGGAGGGTCAGAGGGAGAAGCAGGCTCCCTGCCGAGCAGGAAGCCCGATGCGGGACTCGATCCCGGGACTCCAGGATCATGACCTGAGCCAAAGGCAGTGGCTTAACCAACTGAGCCACCCAGGCGCCCCACCACCACACTGTTTATTAAGGTCATTAATTTATCCTGTTTAGTTAGATAAATTTTGCTAATTAATTACATATACTCATAAAACTACTACAAAAACATGATACAGAATATTTCCATCACCCGCAAAGTTTTGTTTGTGCTCTTTTATATAACTCGTCCCTTCCCAACAAGAAACCTATACTCTGAGTTTCATCACAATAGATAAGATTTGATTGTTCTTCAGTTTCATATAACTGAAAGCACACAGCATGTGCTCTTTTGTGTCTGACTTATTTCACTCAGAAATATTTCTGAGATTCAGCCATGTTATTCCACTTATCAGGGGTTGCTTTTTTTATTGCTAAGCAGTATTCCATTACATGATTGTTCCAAGGTTTGGTTATTCATTCTTCAGTTGATGAATATTTAGGTTGTTTTCAGTTTTCAGCTGTTATGAATAAGGTTGATATAAGTATTCTTGCACAATCCATTCATAAACACATCTTTTAAACTTTCTTTGGTAAATAGTTAAGAGTGTAATTGGTCAGATGTGTACTTTATTAAAAAAAATCTGTAAGAGAGATTGTCAAAGTAAATATTTCATTTTAATTTCCTCAGCTATGTATGAAAATTGTAGTAACTTCACATCCTTGATAATATATGATATTGTCAGAACTTTCAAAAAATTTATTTTAGTGATTTTAGTGGGTTAGAAATGGTGTCTCTTCATGGGATTAATTTGCATTACCCTGATAAATAATAATACTGAACATGATTTCACATGCTTATTAGTATTCCTGTGTCTTCTTTTGTGAGGAGCCTTTTTGAATTTTGTGCCCATTTTCACTTAAGTTATTGTTGTTGTTGTTCATTTAACTTTTTAAAATTTAATTTAATTTTATTATGTCATGTTAGTCAACATACAATACATCATTAGTTTTTGATGTAGTGATCCACGATTCATTGTTTTCATATAACACCCAGTGCACCATGCAGTATGTGCCCTCCTTAACATCCATCATCGGGCTAACCCATCCCCCAACCTGCCTCCCCTCTAAAACCCTCAGTTTGTGTCTCAGAGTCCATATTCTCTCATGGTTCCTATCCCCCCTCCAATTTCTCCCCCTTCACTTTTCCCTTCATTCTCCTCATGTCCTCCATACTATTCCTTATGTTCCACAAATAGGCGAAACCACATGATAATTGACTTTCTCTGCTTGACTTATTTCACTTAGCATAATCTCCTCCAGTCCCATCCATGTTGATGTAAAAGTTGGGTATTCATCCTTTCTGATGGCTGAGTAATATTCCATTGTATATATGGACCACATCTTCTTTATCCATTCATCTGTTGAAGGGCATCTTGGCTCTTTCCAAAATTTGGCTATTGCAGACATTGCTGCTATGAACATTGGGGTGTATATGGCCCTTCTATTCACCACATCTGTGTCTTTGGGGTAAATACCCAGGAGTGCAATTGCTGGATCATAGGGAAGCTCTATTTTTAATTTTTTGAGGCATCTCCACAGTGTTTTCCAAAGTGCTGTACCAACTTGCATTCCCACCAAGAGTGTAAGAGGGTTCCCCTTTCTCTACAACTTCTCCAACATTTGTTGTTTCTTGCCTTGTCAATTTTTGCCATTCTAACTGGTGTAAGATGGTATCTCAATGTGGTTTTGATTTGAATTTCCCTGGTGGCTAATGATGATGAACACTTTTTCATATGTCTGTTAGCCATTTGTATGTCTTCTTTTGAAAAGTGTCTGTTCATGTCTTCTGTCCATTTTTTGACTTGATTATTTGTTTTTTGGGTGTTGAGTTTGAGAAGTTCTTTATAGATCTTGGAAATCAGCCCTTTGTAGTATCACTTGCAAATATCTTCTCCCATTCTATGGGTTGCCTCTTTGTTTTGTTGACTGTTCCTTTGTTGTGCAGAAGCTTTTTATCTTGATGAAGTCCCAAAAGTTCATTTTTGCTTTTGTTTCATTAGCCTTTGGAGATGTATCTTGAAAGAAGTTACTGTGGCCGATGTCAAAGAGGTTACTGCTTATGTTCTCTAGGATTTTGATGGATTCCTGTCTCACATTGTGGTCTTTCATCCATTTTGAGTTTATCTTTGTGTATGGTGTTAGAGAATGGTCGAGTTTCATTCTTCTGTATATGGCTGTCCAATTTTCTCAGCACCACTTATTGAAGAGACTGTCTTTTTTCCATTGCATATTTTTTCCTGCTTTGTCAAAGATTATTTGACCATAGAGTTGAGGGTCCATATCTGGGCTCTCTATTCTGTTCCATTGGTCTATATGTCTGTTTTTGTGCCAGTACCATGCTGTCTTGGTGATCACTGCTTTGTCATATAGCTTGAAATCAGGCAACGTCATGCCCCCAGCTTTTTCTTTTTCAACATTTCCTTGGCAATTCGGGGTCTTTTCTGATTCTATACAAATTTTAGGATTGTTTGTTCTAGCACTTTGAAAAATGTTATTGGAATTTTGATTGGGCTGGCATTGAAGGTATAGATTGCTCTGGGCAGCATAGACATTTTAACAATGTTTATTCTTCCAATCCATGAGCATGGAAAGTCTTTGCATCTTTTTGTGTATTCTTCAAATTTCTTTCATGAGTATTCTGTAGTTCCTAGAGTATAGATCCTTTACCTCTTGGTTAGGTTGATTCCAAGGTATCTTATGGTTTTTGGTGCTATTGTAAATGGAATCGTTTCTCTAATTTCTCTTTCTACAGTTGCATTGTTAGTGTATAAGAAAGCAACTGATTTCTGTGCATTGATTTTGTATCCTGACACATTACTGAATTGCTGGATGAGTTCTAGTAATTTGGGGGTGGTGTCTTTTGGATTTTCCACACAAAGTATCATGTCATCTGTGAAGAGAGAGAGTTTGACTTCTTTCCCAATTTGAATACTTTTTTAGTTGTTTTGTCTGATTGCTGTTGCTAGGACTTCTAGTACTATGTTGAACAATAGTGGCGAGTGTGGGCATCCTTGTCATGTTCTTGATCTTAAGGGAAAGGCTCTCAGTTTTTCCCCATTAAGGATGATATTTGCTGTGGGTTTTTCATAGATGAATTTTATGAACTTGAGGAATGTTCCCTCTACCCCTATACTCTGAAGAGTTTTAATCAGGAAAGGATGCTGTATTTTGTCAAATGATTTTTATGCATCAATTGAGAGGACCATATGGTTCTTCTCTCTCCTCTTGTTAATATGTTCTATCACATTGATTGATTTGTGGGTGTTGAACCACCCTTACAGCCCGGGGATAAATCCCACTTGGTCGTGGTGGATGATCCTTTTAATGTATTGTTGGATCCTATTAGCTAGGATTTTGTTGAGGATTTTGGAATCCATATTCATCAGGAATATTGATCTGAAATTCTCCTTTTTGATGGGATCTTTGCCTGGTTTGGGGATTAAGGTAATGCTGGCCTCAGAATGAGTCTGGAAGCTTTCCTCCGGTTTCTATTTTTTGAAACAGCTTCAGTAGAATAGGTATTATTTCTTCTTTGAATGTTTGGTAGAATTCCCCAGGGAATCCATTAGGCCCTGGACTGTTGTTTTTGGGAGGTTTTTGATCACTGCTTCAATCTCGTTACTGGTTATTGGCCTATTCAGGTTGTCAATTTCTTTCTGTTTCAGTCTTGGCATTTTATAGGTTTCCAGGAAGGCCTCCATTTCTTTCAGGTTGCTTAATTTATTGGCATATGGTTGTTGATAATAATTTCTAATAATTGTTTCTATATCCTTGGTGTTAGTTGTGATCTCTCCCCGTTCATTCATAATTTTATTAATTTGGGTCCTTTCTCTTTTCTTTTGGATAAGTCTGGCCAGTGGTTTATCAATCTTATTAATTCTTTCAAAGAACCAACTTCTAGTTTTGTTGATCTGATCCACTGTGTTTCTGGGTTCTAATTCATTGATTTCTGCTCTAATCTTAATTATTTCTCTTCTAATGCATGGCTTAGGCATCAGTAGTTGCTTTTCTCTAGTTCTTTAAGGTGTAAAGTTATTTGGTGTTGGGATTTTTCTATTTTTTTTGAATGAGGCTTGGATGGCTATGTATTTCCCCCTTAGGACTGCCTTTGCACTATCCCACAGGTTTTGGACTGATGTGTTTTCATTCTCATTGGTTTCCATGAATTGTTTAAGTTCTTCTTTGATTTCCTGGTTGACCCAAACATTCTTGAGCAGAGTGGTCTTTAGCTTCCAAGTGTTTGTATTTCTTCCAATTTTTTTCTTGTGATTGAGTTCAAGTTTTAAAGCATTATGGTCTGAGAATATGCAAGGAATAATCTCAGTCTTTTGGTATTGGTTGAGACCTGATTTGTGACCCATATGTGGTCTATTCTGGAGAAAGTTCCATGTGCACTAGAGAAGTGAGTGTTCTGTTGTTTTAAGGTGGAATGTTCTGTATATATCTGTGAGGTCCATCTGGTCCAGTGTGTCATTCAATGTTCTGGTTTCTTTGTTGATTTTCTGCTTAGATGATCTGTCTATTTCTGAGAGTGGAGTGTTGAGGTCTCCTACAATTAACATATTGTTATCAATATGACTCTTTATTTTGGTTAATAGTTGGCTTATGTAGATGGCTGCTCCCATGTTGGGGGCATAGATATTTACAATTGTTAGATCTTTTTGTTGGATAGACCCTTTAAGAATGATATAGTGTCCTTCTGTGTCTCTGTGTCTCTTATTACAGTCTTTAGTTTAAAATCTAATTTGTCTGATATAAGAATTGCTACCCCTACTTTCTTTTGAGGTCCGTTGGCATGGAATATGGATCTCCATCCCTTCACTTTCAGTCTGGATGTATCTCTAGGTTCAGAATGAGTCTCTTGTAGACAGCATATGGATGGGTCCTGTTTTTTTATCCAATCTGCAGTCCTGTGCCATTTTATGGGAGCATTTAGGCCGTTCACATTGAGAGTGATTATTGAAAGATGTGAATTAATTGTCATCATGTTGCCTGTGAAGTCCTTGTTTCTATACATTGTCTCTGTAAATTTCTGATCTGTATCACTCCTGGGGTGTTTCTCCATTTATAGAACCTCCCTCAATATTTCCTGCAGGGTTGGCTTAGTGGTCACATATTCTTTCATTTTCTGCCAGCCTTGGAAGTTCTGCATCTCTCCATCCACTCTAAATGACAGCCTTGCTGGATAAAATATTCTTGGCTGCATGTTCTTCTTTAGTACCTGGAGTATGTCTTGCCAGTTCTTTCTCGCTTGCCAGGTCTCTGGATAGGTCTGACTTTATTCTGATGTTCCTCCCTCTGTATGTAAGGAATCTCTTCCCCCTAACTGCCCTTAACATGGTTTCCTTGGTTCTAAGATTTTGGAGTTTTGCTATTACATGTTGGGGCATTGGCCTGTTTTCCTTGATCTTGGGAGGGGTCTCTCAGCCTCTAGGACTCGAATGTTTGTTTCATTCCCCAGATTAGGGAAGTTCTCAGCTACAATTTGCTTAAATATATCTTCTAGTCCTCTCTCTCCCTCTACCCCCTCAAAGATCCCAATAATTCTGACATTGGAATGTTTCATGGTGTTACTTATTTCTCTGATTCTATTTTCATGGATTTTGAGTTGTTTTTCCCTGGCCTCCTGTTTTTCCTTCTTTTCTATTAATTGGTCTTCTAGATCACTAATTCATTCTTCCTCCTTGCTTACCCTAGCTGTTAAATTATCTAGATTCAATTGGATCTCATTGGTAGCATTTTTAAGTTCTGACAGTTCAGCTTTCATTTCTGCCCTTAGATACTCTTGTTGCCATTAATCAATTTCTCCATTCTAGCTATTGTCTTCACAATTGCTACCCTGAATTCCATCTCCAACATCTGGTTTTATCTGTATCCATTTGTAAATCTGTGGCAGAAGTCACAGTCTCTGAGTCTTCCCTATTTTGTGGGTTCCACTTCCTCGTCATTCTGTTGAGGGGTGGTTGAGGGAATGTGTAGAGTCCAAATTATTGACCACAACCCAAGCAAGATGCACCTGTTTTATAGGGACCTTAGGGTTGCTGGCCTCTTGTTCTCCCAGCCTGTCTTCTGGGGGAGGAGTGTGCTGTGCTGTTACTCAGGCAACCCTGTTTGGGCAGAGTTGGCCTGCCCCTGTGGTGGGGGATGGGCTCAGTGAAAACCGGTTTTGGGGGGCTTTTGTTCTCTGGCGGCTTTCCCTGCCAGCTTTCCGCATCTCTTCTGAGAGTCAGAGCAGAAGAGATTGTTTCTAACCCTCTGCTTCAGAGCAGAGATTGCAGTCTGTTCTTCAGTGAGCTCTCCAGGCAACACTATCTCCATTTCTGTCTGTGCTGATATAAACTGCAGCATCCTGGGTTGTGAGCCCCTCAGCAGCGCTCTCAGTCCTCACCTCCAGGTCGGGGCTCGGTGGGGCACGTTTCTGCTCTTGTGCTTCTAAAACTGCCAGCCTCCCCCAATTTGCATGCATGGCCCTGCCGCTCAGGGTTTCCATGGGGGGGCTGCCCCAAAGTCCTTTCCCCATTGCTACCGGTCTGCGAGTAGTCTGTGCCCAGTCCCCAGAATGGGAGGCTATCACTCACTGGCGGTGTAGGATCCAGATGGCTCAGTTCCCTCCCCCTTCTGTTTATCCTCCGATATCTGCCCATGGAATCACGGCTCTGCACTTCATACCTTGAAACCAGACACCTGTGATATTCTGTTTATGGAGATCCAGATCTATCTTCTTATATGTCAGGCTGATTTCATGGGTGTTCAGAGTGGTCTGGTAGATATCCAGCTCAACTCTGGGGATATCCCCTACTCTTCTGCCCTCTTTTCCTGAACTCCTCGTTTAACTTTTGAATGTGTTAATCTTTGAATTGTATACAAAGAATGACTCTCCTTATATTTTAAATCTTTTAAAAAATTATTATGTTAATCACCATGCATTACATCATTAGTTTTTGATGTAATGTTCCATGATTCATTGTTTGTGTATACTCCCTATTTTATATCTACATGTCTATATCTGTATCTATATCTATCTACTTATATAATATTATCCCAATTGTTATTTGCTTATTCAGTTTTAATAATCTTTATTTTTTATTTTTTATTTTTTATTCTTATGCTAATCCCCATACATTACATCATTAGTTTTAGATGAAGTGTTCCATGATCCATTGTTTGTGCATAACACCCAGTGCTCCATGCAGAATGTGCCCTCCTCAATACCCACCACCAGGCTAACCCATCCTCCCACCCCCCTCCCCTCTAGAATCCTCAGTTTGTTTTTCAGAGTCCATCGTCTCTCATGGTTCGTCTACCCCTCCGATTTCCCCTGCTTCATTCTTCTCCTCCTGCTACCTTCTTCTTCTACATTTTTTTTTCTTAACATATATTGCATTATTTGTTTCAGAGGTACAGATCTGAGATTCAAAAGTCTTGCACAATTCACAGCGCTTATCAGAGCACATACCCTCCCCAGTGTCTATCACCCAGTCACCCCATCCCTCCCACCCCACCCCCCACTCCAGCAAACCTCGGTTTGTTTCTTGCGATTAAGAATTCCTATATCAGTGAGATCATATGATACATGTCTTTCTCTGTTTGACTTATTTCACTCAACATAATACCCTCCAGTTCTATCCACGTCGTTGCAAATGGCAAGATCTCATTCCTTTTGATGGCTGCATAATATTCCATTGTATATATATACCACCTCTTCTTTATCCATTCATCTGTTGATGGACATCTTGGCTCTTTCCACAGTTTGGCTATTGTGGACATTGCTGCTATAAACATCGGGGTGCACGTACCCTTTCAGATCCCTACTTTTGTATCTTTGGGGTAAATATCCACTAGTGCAATTGCTGGATCATATGGTAGCTCTATTTTCAACTTTTTGAGGAACCTCCATACTGTTTTCCAGAGTGGCTGCACCAGGTTGCATTCCCACCAACAGTGTAGGAGGGTTCCCCTTTCTCCGCATCCCTGCCGACATCTGTCATTTCCTGACTTGTTCATTTTAGCCATTCTGACTGGTGTGAGGTGGTATCTCACTGAGGTTTTGATTTGGATTTCCCTGATGCCAAGCGATGTTGAGCACTTTTTCATGTGTCTGTTGGCCATTTGGATGTCTTCTTTGGAAAAATGTCTGTTCATGTCTTCTGCCCATTTCTTGATTGGATTCTTTGTTCTTTGGGTGTTGAGTTTGATGAGTTCTTTATAGATTTTGGATACTAGCCCTTTATCGGATATGTCATT